>NC_057812.1:22383234-22435190 GCF_018294505.1 Triticum aestivum
ATGATGGCTTTAGGTGGTTTCGTCGACCCCGAGCCACCCTAGACCCTAGTTGATGGCTTTAGGTGGTTTCGTCGACCCCGAGCCATCAAAACCCAAAATGATGGCTTTAGGTGGTTTCGTCGACCCCGAGCCACCAAAACCCAAAATGATCGCTTTATACAACATATCAATAGGATCAACATATCAATCATATAAAGAACATTTTTAGCATACACAACATATCAATAACTCCATTAATATATCCAGCATATCAATAACTCCATTTTGAGTACTCATCAACATATGAATCATAAAAAGAACATACACACTATGAAGATATCCAATATAATGAGTACTCATCAATAACTCCAAAATATCAATAACTCCAGCAATATATCCAGCAATATATCCAATAATATATTGAGTACTCATCAACATATCACATGAAGATATCCAATAAGATGCATCCACGTGAACAAAAGGCATACATGTCATTGATTCTTAAAGTACAGCACCAAAGCAAGATCACCATTGTATCATAGGATGCAAGAACACACACATGAAATATCTAGTTGCCACTTGCATAGAAGTACCTCCTCCATCCACTATGTGTAACACCAGCACCTGTCCCAGCAGTAGATGTGGATGGACCAGTTTGCCTTGGGGCAGAGAATGTACCTCTTCCTCTCCCAGCACCTCTCCCAGCACCTGGTGTAGCACCTCTACCAGCACCTCTCCCAGCAGCTGTAGGTGCATCACCTCTCCCAGCACCTCTCCCTGCACCTGCAGCTGCAGCACCTCTCCCAGCACCTCTCCCAGCTCCTGTCCCAGCACCTCTCCCAGCACCTCCTGTTCCAGCTGTTGGTGTTGTTGTAGGAGCTGGTTGAGAAGTTATTGATGCTGGTGTAGTAGCAGCAGCACCAGCATTGGAATTCCTTGCAAGAGGCTTGCATAAACAAGAAGGAAAATGAGTTAGTACTTAAAAAATGAAATGTACAACAAGGAAAACATGTTACTACTTATAAGAGGATTACCACATGTTTATTCTTCGTCAAAGCCAGCTCAGGCTTCAACTGCTTCATGCAGCTAGTGTACCTATGTCCTTGTAGTCCACAATTGCCACATGTTATAGTCCCCATTCTGGATGTGTCCTTAGGCTTTGGAACTTCAAATTTCCCCTTGATCCTCTTTTCTTTCTTTCTTCCTCTCTTCACTTTAAATGCGGGTGGGTCAATGTCAGGACCAGGGGTCCTTGTCCAGTCATGCTCACCAGGAACTGGATAGATCATTGGCTCATAAGCTGCCACATAAAATTCTTTCTTGAAGAACTTGCTGACATAATCCTCTAGTTTTCTTTTGCCCTTGTTTATTGCTGAGATGTCATAGTTACATGGGATGCCAGTGAGGTCCCATTTTCTGCACCCACATGTGTGCACTTGCAAGTTAACATCATGGGTTTGCTGCCCACTTCTAACTTGCCACAAGTCCACACCAGTTTGAATTGGTTTGCAATATTTGGCCCTCTCCTTCTCAACCTATAGCTTCTCACTATAATGGGGTGTTATGTCCCATCTAGCTATCTTTCCACTCTCCCTATTCCTATGCCACCTCATCATCTGCTTATCCTTTATTCCATCACACATTGTCCTAATTGGTTTCTTCCTAACATCTAGGACATACTTGTTGAACACCTCAGACAAATTGTTAACTACAAGGTCAGTCTTGCAGTTTGTGTCAAATGCATGCCTTGCCCATGTTTTCTTGGGTATTTGAAAAAGCCACTCCCAAGCTTCCTGACATTCAGCTCTAAGGTCATTCATTGCAATGTTAAATTTGTGTTCACTATATGCATAGGCAGCATTATCCATACACTTCTTTAGATCTTCCCCCCTAAACCCAGTAGTTTGGAAGTTTGCATAGATATGCCTAAGGTAGAACCTTTGGTTGCACTTAGGAAAGACAGCATTCACTGCATATAGTAGGCCCTGGGACACACAATTAAACTAGCTAAGCTAATATCTAGCATAAAACAACCTTATAGGAACAAGGACATAAGATGCAAGCACATACCTTTTGCCTATCTGACATTATTGTATATGGACCAAACTGTCCCTCTTCTCCTCCTAGGCAGATTTTAAGTTGGTGTAGAAACCAACACCAATTAGCTTTGTCCTCTTGCCCAACAATACCAAATGCTAGTGGGTATATATTGTTGTTGCCATCTCTACCAGTGGCAGCAAGTAGTTGAACACCAGTAGTTAACTTAATGAAGCACCCATCAACACCTGAGTGAGCAAGCAAATTCAATATTTAGAACATTCAAATGCATTTCAAGATGAAACAATATGTAACTAATGCACAAGGTGAACAAACTAACCAATGAATGGTCTGCACCCCTTGAGAAACCCCTCCCTTTCTCCATTGATGCAATAGAACATAGCATGAAATCTTGGACCTGGATGGGGGATTTTTGCATTGGGTGTTGGAGTTACAGTAGTGACTACTACTCCACTCCCAGGGTTTGTATCCATCACTGTCTGAGCATAGTCTTTCAACCTAGTGTTGGGGAACGTAGTAATTTCAAAAAATTTGCTACGCACACGCAAGATCATGTGATGCATAGCAACGAGAGGGGAGAGTGTTGTCTACGTACCCACGCAGACCGACTGCGGAAGCGTTGACGCAACGTAGAGGAAGTAGTCGTACGTCTTCACGATCCAACCGATCAAGCACCGAAACTACGGCACCTCCGAGTTCGAGCACACGTTCAGCTCGATGACGAACCCCGGACTCCGATCCAGCAAAGTGTCGGGGAAGAGTTCTGTCAGCACGATGGCGTGGTGACGATCTTGATGTACTACAGCAGCAGGGCTTCGCCTAAACTCTGCTACAGTATTATCGAGGGCTATGGTGGCTGGGGCACCGCACACGGCTAAGGAATAGATCACGTGGATCAACTTGTGTGTTTCTGGGGTGCCTCTGCCTCAGTATATAAAGGACTAGAGGGGGGAGGCTGGCCGGCCAAGCTTGGCACGCCAGGAGAGTCCTACTCCCTCTGAAAGTAGGATTCCCCCCCCCCCAATCCTAGTTGGAATAGGATTCACGGAGGGGGAAAAGAGAGAGAGAGGGGGCCGGCCACCTCTCCTAGTCCTAATAGGACTAGGGGAAGGAGGAGGCGCGCAGCCCATGTAGGGCTGCCTCTTCTCTTTTCCACCAAGGCCCATTATGGCCCATTTAGCTCCCGGGGGGTTCCGGTAACCTTCCCGGTACTCCAGTAAAATCCCGATTTCACCCGGAACACTTTCGATATCCAAACATAGGCTTCCAATATATCAATCTTTATGTCTCGACCATTTCGAGACTCCTCGTCATGTCCGTGATCACATCCGGGACTCCGAACAACCTTCGGTACATCAAAATGCATAAACTCATAATATAACTGTCATCGTAACCTTAAGCGTGCGGACCCTACGGGTTTGAGAACAATGTAGACATGACCGAGACACGTCTCCGGTCAATAACCAATAGCGGGACCTGGATACCCATATTGGCTCCTACATATTCTACGAAGATCTTTATCGGTTAGACCGCATAACAACATACGTCGTTCCCTTTGTCATCGGTATGTTACTTGCCCGAGATTCGGTCGTTGGTATTCCAATACCTGGTTCAATCTCGTTACCGGCAAGTCTCTTTACTCGTTCTGTAATACATCATCCCGCAACTAATTCATTTAGTTGCAATGCTTGCAAGGCTTAAGTGATGTGCATTACCGAGAGGGCCCAGAGATACCTCTCCGACAATCGGAGTGACAAAACCTAATCTCGAAATACGCCAACCCAACATGTACCTTTGGAGACACCTGTAGTACTCCTTTATAATCACCCAGTTACGTTGTGACGTTTGGTAGTACCCAAAGTGTTCCTCCGGTAAACGGGAGTTGCATAATCTCATAGTTATAGGAACATGTATAAGTCATGAAGAAAGCAATAGCAACATACTAAACGATCGGGTGCTAAGCTAATGGAATGGGTCATGTCAATCAGATCATTCAACTAATGATGTGATCCCGTTAATCAAATAACAACTCCTTTGTCTATGGTTAGGAAACATAACCATCTTTGATTAACGAGCTAGTCAAGTAGAGGCATACTAGTGACACTCTGTTTGTCTATGTATTCACACATGTATTATGTTTCCGGTTAATACAATTCTAGCATGAATAATAAACATTTATCATGATATAAGGAAATAAATAATAACTTTATTATTGCCTCTAGGGCATATTTCCTTCAGTCTCCCACTTGCACTAGAGTCAATAATCTAGATCACATCACCATGTGATTAACATCGATAGTTCACATCATCACGTGATTAACACCCATAGTTCACATCGCCATGCGACCAACACCCAAAGGGTTTACTAGATTCAGTAATCTAGTTCACATCGCTATGTGATTTAACACCCAAAGAGTACTAAGGTGTGGTCATGTTTTGCTTGTGAGAGAATATTAGTCAACGGGTCTATCACATACAGATCCGTAAGTATTTTGCGAATTCTATGTCTACAATGCTCTGCATGGAGCTACTCTAGCTAATTGCTCCCACTTTCAATATGTATCTAGATCGAGACTTAGAGTCATCCAGATCTGTGTCAAAACTTGCATCGACGTAACCTTTTACGACGAACCTTTTTGTCATGTCCATAATCGAGAAACATATCCTTATTTCACTAAGGATAATTCTGACCGCTGTCCAGTGATCTACTCCTAGATCACTATCGTACTCCCTTGCTTAATCAGTGCAGGGTATACATTAGATCTGGTATACAGCATGACATACTTTATAGAACCTATGGCCAAGGCATAGGGAATGACTTTCATTCTCTTTCTATCTTCTGCCGAGGTCGGGCTTTGAGTCTTACTCAACTTTACACCTTGTAATACAGGCAAGAACTCTTTCTTTGACTGCTCCATTTTGAACTACTTCAAAACTTGTCAAGGTATGTACTTATTGAAAAACCTTATCAAGCGTTTTGATCTATCTCTATAGATCTTGGAGCTCAATATGTAAGCAGCTTCACCGAAGTCTTTCTTTGAAAAATTCCTTTCAAACACTCCTTTATGCTTTACAGAATAATTCTACATTATTTCCGATCAACAATATGTCATTCACATATACTTATCAGAAATGCTGTATTGCTCCCACTCACTTTCTTGTAAATACAGGCTTCACCGCAAGTCTGTATAAAACTATATGCTTTGATCAACTCATCAAAGCGTATATTCCAATTCCGAGATGCTTGCACCAGTCCACAGATGGATCGCTGGAGCTTGCACATTTTGTTAGCACCTTTCGGATTGACAAAACCTTCTGGTTGCATCATATACAACTCTTCTTTAACAATTCCATTAAGGAATGCAGTTTTGTTTATCCATTTGCCAGATTTCATAAAATGCGACAATTACTAACATGATTCGGACAGACTCTAGCATAGATACGAGTGAGAAACTCTCATCGTAGTCAGCACTTTGAACTTGTCGAAAACCTTTTGCGACAATTCTAGCTTTGTAGATAGTAACACTACTATCAGCGTCCGTCTTCCTCTTGAAGATCCATTTATTCTCAATTGCTTGCCGATCATCGGGCAAGTCAACCAAAGTCCATACTTTGTTCTCATACATGGATCCCATCTCAGATTTCATGGCTTCAAGCCACTTTGCGGAATCTGGGCTCACCATCGCTTCTTCATAGTTCGTAGGTTCATCATGATATAGTAGCATGATTTCCAGAACAGGATTACCGTACCACTCTGGCGCGGATCTTACTCTGGTTGATCTACGAGGTTCAGTAGTGTCTTGATCTGAAGTTTCATGACTATCATCATTAGCTTCCTCACTTATTGGTGTAGGTGTCGCAGAAACAGTTTTCTGTGATGTACTACTTTCCAATAAAGGAGCAGGTACAGTTACCTCGTCAAGTTCTACTTTCCTCCCACTCACTTCTTTTGAGAGAAACTCCTTCTCTAGAAAGGATCCATTCTTAGCAACGAATATTTTGCCTTCGGATCTGTGATAGAAGGTGTACCCAACATTTTCTTTAGGGTATCCTATGAAGATGCACTTTTCCGATTTGGGTTTGAGCTTATCAGGATGAAACTTTTTCACATAAGCATCACAACCCCAAACTTTAAGAAACGACAACTTTGGTTTCTTGCCAAACCACAGTTCATAAGGCGTCGTCTCAACGGATTTTGATGGTGCCCTATTTAACGTGAATGCAGCTGTCTCTAATGCATAACCCCAAAACGATAGCGGTAAATCAGTAAGAGACATCATAGATCGCACCATATCTAGTAAAGTACGATTATGACGTTCGGACACACCATTACGCTGTGGTGTTCCGGGTGGCGTGAGTTGCGAAACTATTCCACAATTTTTCAAATGTACACCAAACTCGTAACTCAAATATTCTCCTCCACGATCAGATCGTAGAAACTTTATTTTCTTGTTACGATGATTTTCAACTTCACTCTGAAATTCTTTGAACTTTTCAAATGTTTCAGACTTATGTTTCATTAAGTAGATATACTCATATCTACTCAAATCATCTGTGAAGTTCAGAAAATAACGATACTTGCCGTGAGCCTTAACACTCATCGGACCGCATACATCAGTATGTATTATTTCCAATAAGTCAGTTGCTCGCTCCAGAGAACGGAGTCTTAGTCATCTTGCCTATGAGGCATGGTTCGCAAGCATCAAGTGATTCATAATCAAGTGATTCCAAAATCCCATCAGCATGGAGTTTCTTCATGCGCTTTATACCAATATGACCTAAACGGCAGTGCTACAAATAAGTTGCACTATCATTATTAACTTCGCATCTTTTGGTTTCAATATTATGAATACATGTATCACTATGATCGAGATCCAATGAACTTGTTTCATTGGGTGTATGACCATCGAAGGTTTTATTCATGTAAACAGAAGAACAATTATTCTCTGACTTTAATGAATAACCGTATTGCAATAAACATGATCAAATCATATTCATGCTCAACGCAAAAACCAAATAACACTTATTTAGGTTCAACACTAATCCTGAAAGTATAGGGGAGTGTGCGATGATGATCATATCAATCTTGGAACCACTTCCAACACACATCGTCACTTCACCCTTAACCAGTCTCTGTTTATTCTGCAACTCCCGTTTCGAGTTACTAATCTTAGCAACTGAACTAGTATCAAATACTGAGGGGTTGCTATAAACACTAGTAAAGTACACATCAATAACATGTATATCAAATATACTTATGTTCATTTTGCCATCCTTCTTATCTGCCAATCACTTGGGGTAGTTCCGCTTCCAGTGACCAGTCCCTTTGCAGTAGAAACACTTAGTCTCAGGCTTAGGACCAGACTTGGGCTTCTTCACTTGAGCAGCAACTTGCTTGCCGTTCTTCTTGAAGTTCCCCTTCTTCCCTTTGCCCTTTTCTTGAAACTAGTGATCTTGTCAACCATCAACACTTGATGCTCTTTCTTGATTTCTACCTTCATCAATTTCATCATCATGAAAAACTCGGGATTCGTTTCCGTTATCCCTTGCATATCATAGTTCATCACGAAGTTCTACTAACTTGGTGATGGTGACTAGAGAATTCTGTCAATCACTATCTTATCTGGAAGATTAACTCCCACTTGATTCAAGCGATTGTAGTACCCTGACAATCTGAGCACATGCTCACTAGTTGAGCGATTCTCCTCCATCTTTTAGCTATAGAACTTGTTGGAGACTTCATATCTCTCAACTCGGGTATTTGCTTGAAACTTCAACTCCTGGAACATCTCATATGGTCCATGACATTCAAAACGTCTTTGAAGTCCCGATTCTAAGCTGTTAAGCATGGTGCACTAAACTATCAAGTAGTCATCATATTGAGCTAGCCAAACGTTCATAACGTCTGCATCTGCTCCTGCAATAGGCCCGTCACCTAGCGGTGCATCAAGGACATAATTCTTCTGTGCAGCAATGAGGATAAACCTCAAATCACGGATCCAATCCGCATCATTGCTACTAACATCTTTCAACACAATTTTTCTCTAGGAACATATCAAAATAAACATATGAAAGCAACAACGCAAGCTGTCGATCTACAACATAATTTGCAAAATACTACCAGGACTAAGTTCATGATAAATTTAAGTTCAATTAATCATATTACTTAAGAACTCCCACTTAGATAGACATCCCTCTAATCTTCTAAGTGATTACGTGATCCATATTAACTAAACCATAACCGATCATCACGTGAGATGGAGTAGTTTTCAATGGTGAACATCACTATGTTGATCATATCTACTATATGATTCACGCTCGACCTTTCGGTCTCCGTGTTCCGAGGCCATATCTGCATATGCTAGGCTCGTCAAGTTTAACCTAAGTATTCCGCGTGTGCAAAACTGGCTTGCACCCGTTGTAGATGGACGTAGAGCTTATCACACCCGATCATCACGTGGTGTCTGGGCACGACGAACTTTGGCAACGGTGCATACTCATGGAGAACACTTCTTGATAATTAGTGAGAGATCATCTTAAAATGCTACCGTCAAACTAAGCAAAATAAGATGTATAAAAGATAAACATCATATGCAATCAAAATATGTGACATGATATGGCCATCATCATCTTGCGCCTTTGATCTCCATCTCCAAAGTACTGTCATGATCTCTATCGTCACCGGCATGACACCATTGTTGGGGAACGTTGCAGAAAATTAAAATTTTTCCTACGGTTTCACCAAGATCCATCTATGAGTTCATCTAAGCAACGAGTCTAGGGAGAGAGTTTGCATCTACATACCACTTGTAGATCGCGTGCGGAAGCTTGCAAGGTGATGATGTAGTCGTACTCGACGTGATCCAAATCACTGATGACCAGCGCCGATCGGACGGCACCTCTGCGTTCAACACACGTACGGGACGGGAGACGTCTCCTCCTTCTTGATCCAGCAAGGGGGAAGGAGAGGTTGATGAAGATCCAGCAGCACGACGGCGTGGTGGTGGATGCAGGGCGTCACAGCAGCAGGGCTTCGCCGAGACTACGAGGGAGAGACGTAACGGGGGGAGGTGGAGGCGCTAGGGGCTGGTGTATGAAGTCCCTCCTCTCCCCCACTATATATAGGGGTGCCAAGGGGGGGGGCGCCGGCCCTAGTAGATGAGATCTACTAGGGGGGGCGGCGGCCTAGGGGAGGTTTCCCTCCCCCCAAGGCACCTAGGGGTGCCTTCCACCACTAGGACTCCTCCTAGGGGGAAACCCTAGGCGCATGGGCCTATAGGGGCTGGTGCCCTTGGCCCATGATGGCCAAGGCGCACCCCCTACAGCCCATGTGGCCCCCCGGGGCAGGTGGCCCCACCCGGTGGACCCCCGGGACCCTTCCGGTGGTCCCGGTACAATACCGATAACCCCGAAACTTGTCCCGATGCCCGAAATAGCACTTCCTATATATGATTCTTTACCTCCGGACCATTCCGGAACTCCTCGTGACGTCCGGGATCTCATCCGGGACTCCGGACAACATTCGGGTTTCTGCATATACATATCTTCATAACCCTAGCGTCACCGAACCTTAAGTGTGTAGACCCTACGGGTTCGGGAGACATGTAGACATGACCGAGACGCTCTCAGTCAATAACCATCAGCGGGATCTGGATACCCATGATGGCTCCCACATGCTCCTCGATGTTGTCATCGGATGAACCACTATGTCGAGGATTCGATCAAACCCTGTATGCAATTCCCTTTGTCAATCGGTACGTTACTTGCCCGAGACTCGATCGTCGGTATCCCAATACCTTGTTCAGTCTCGTTACCGGCAAGTCACTTTACTCGTACCGTAATGCATGATCCCGTGTCCAACACCTTGGTCACATTGAGCTCATTATGATGATGCATTACCGAGTGGGCCCAGAGATACCTCTCCGTCATACGGAGTGACAAATCCCAGTCTCGATCTATGTCAACCCAACAGCTACTTTCGGAGATACCTGTAATGCACCTTTATAGTCACCCAGTTACGTTGTGACGTTTGATACACCCAAGGCACTCTTACGGTATCCGGGAGTTACACGATCTCATGGTCGAAGGAAGAGATACTTGACACTTGCAAAGCTCTAGCAAAACGAACTACACGATCTTTTATGCTATGCTTAGGATTGGGTCTTGTCCATCACATCATTCTCCTAATGATGTGATCCCGTTATCAACGACATCCAATGTCCATAGTCAGGAAACCATGACTATCTGTTGATCACAACGAGCTGGTCAACTAGAGGCTTACCAGGGACATAGTGTGGTCTAAGTATTCACACGTGTATTACGATTTCCGGATAATACAGTTATAGCATGAATAAAAGACAATTATCATGAACAATGAAATATAATAATACTTTTATTATTGCCTCTAGGGCATATTTCCAACAGTCTCCCACTTGCACTAGAGTCACCAATCTAGTTACATTGTGATGAATCTAACACCCATAGAGTTCTGGTGTTGATCATGTTTTGCACGCGAGAGAGGTTTAGTCAACGGATCTGCGACATTCAGATCCGTGTGCACTTTGCAAATCTCTATGTCTCCATCTTGAACATTTTCACGGATGGAGTTGAAACGACGCTTGATGTGCCTGGTCTTCTTGTGAAACCTGGGCTCCTTTGCGAGGGCAATAGCTCCAGTGTTGTCACAGAAGAGTTTGATCGGCCCCGACGCATTGGGTATGACTCCTAGGTCGGTGATGAACTCCTTCACCCAAATCGCTTCATGTGCTGCCTCCGAGGCTGCCATGTACTCCGCTTCACACGTAGATCCCGCCACGACGCTCTGCTTGCAGCTGCACCAGCTTACTGCCCCACCATTCAACATATACACGTATCCGGTTTGTGACTTAGAGTCATCCAGATCTGAGTCGAAGCTAGCGTCGACGTAACCCTTTACGACGAGCTCTTCGTCTCCTCCATAAACGAGAAACATGTCCTTTGTCCTTTTCAGGTACTTCAGGATATTCTTGACCGCTGTCCAGTGTTCCTTGCCGGGATTACTTTGGTATCTTGCTACCAAACTTACGGCAAGGTTTACATCGGGTCTGGTACACAGCATGGCATACATAATAGATCCTATGGCTGAAGCATAGGGGATGACACTCATCTCTTCTTTATCTTTTGCCGTGGTCGGTGACTGAGCTGAGCTCAGTCTCATACCTTGTAACATAGGCAAGAACCCCTTCTTGGACTGATCCATTCTGAATCTCTTCAAAATCTTATCAAGGTATGTGCTTTGTGAAAGACCTATGAGGCGTCTTGATCTATCTCTATAGATCTTGATGCCTAATATATAAGCAGCTTCTCCAAGGTCCTTCATTGAAAAACACTTATTCAAGTAGGCCTTAATGCTGTCCAGAAATTCTATATTAATTCCCATCAGGAGTATGTCATCTACATATAATATGAGAAATGCTACAGAGCTCCCACTCACTTTCTTGTAAACGCAGGCTTCTCCATAAGTCTGCATAAACCCAAACGCTTTGATCATCTCATCAAAGCGAATGTTCCAACTCCGAGATGCTTGCACCATTCCATAAATGGATCGCTGGAGCTTGCATACTTTGTTAGCGTTCCGAGGATCGACAAAACCTTCCGGCTGCATCATATACAGTTCTTCCTTAAGATGCCCGTTAAGGAATGCTGTTTTGACGTCCATCTGCCATATCTCATAATCATAGTATGCGGCAATTGCTAACATGATTCGGACGGACTTTAGCTTCGCTACGGGAGAGAATGTCTCGTCGTAGTCAATCCCTTGAACCTGTCGATAACCCTTAGCGACAAGTCGAGCTTTATAGATGGTAACATTACCATCCGCGTCCGTCTTCTTCTTAAAGATCCATTTGTTTTCTATCGCTCGCCGATCATCGGGCAAGTCTGTCAAAGTCCATACTTTGTTTTCATACATGGATTCTATCTCGGATTTCATGGCTTCAAGCCATTTGTTGGAATCCGGGCCCGCCATTGCTTCTTCATAGTTCGAAGGTTCATTGTTGTCTAACAACATGATTTCCAGGACAGGGTTGCCGTACCACTCTGGTGCGGAACGTGTCCTTGTGGACCTACGAAGTTCAGCAGTAACTTGATCCGAAGTACCTTGATCATTATCATGGTTTTCCTCTTCAGTTGGTGTGGGCATCACAGGAACGGTTTCCTGTGCTGCGTCACTATCCCGCTCAAGAGGTAGTACTTCATCGAGTTCTACTTTCCTCCCACTTACTTCTTTCGAGAGAAACTCTTTTTCCATAAAGCATCCGTTCTTGGCAACAAAGATCTTGCCTTCGGATCTTAAGTAGAAGGTATACCCTACAGTTTCCTTAGGGTATCCTATGAATACGCATTTTTCCGACTTGGGTTCGAGCTTTTCAGGTTGAAGTTTCTTGACATAAGCTTCGCATCCCCAAACTTTTAGAAACGACAGCTTAGGTTTCTTTCCAAACCATAATTCATACGGTGTCGTCTCAACGGATTTAGACGGTGCCCTATTTAAAGTGAATGTAGCTGTCTCTAGAGCGTATCCCCAAAATGATAGTGGTAAATCGGTAAGAGACATCATAGACCGCACCATATCCAATAGAGTGCGATTACGACGTTCGGACACACCGTTTCGCTGAGGTGTTCCAGGCGGCGTGAGCTGTGAAACGATTCCACATTTCTTTAAGTGTGTACCAAATTCGTGACTTAAGTATTCTCCTCCACGATCTGATCGTAAGAATTTTATCTTTCGGTCACGTTGATTCTCCACCTCATTCTGAAATTCCTTGAACTTTTCAAAGGTCTCAGACTTGTGTTTCATTAAGTAGACATACCCATATCTACTCAAGTCATCTGTGAGAGTGAGAACATAACGATATCCTCTGCGAGCCTCAACGCTCATTGGACCGCACACATCGGTATGTATGATTTCCAACAAGTTGGTTGCTCGCTCCATTGTTCCGGAGAACGGAGTCTTGGTCATTTTTCCCAAGAGGCATGGTTCGCACGTGTCAAACGATTCATAATCAAGAGACTCTAAAAGTCCATCGGCATGGAGCTTCTTCATGCGCTTGACACCAATGTGACCAAGGCGGCAGTGCCACAAGTATGTGGGACTATCGTTATCAACTTTAAATCTTTTGGCATCTACACTATGAACATGTGTAATATTACGCTCGAGATTCATTAAGAATAAACCATTGACCATCGGAGCATGACCATAAAACATATCTCTCATATAAATCGAACAACCATTATTCTCAGACTTAAATGAGTAGCCATCTCGTATTAAACGAGATCCTAATACAATGTTCATGCTCAAACTTGGCACTAAATAACAATTATTAAGGTTCAAAACTAATCCCGTAGGTAAATGTGGAGGCAGCGTGCCGACGGCGATCACATCGACTCTGGAACCATTCCCGACGCGCATCGTCACCTCGTCCTTTGCCAGTCTCCGTTTATTCCGCAGCTCCTGCTGTGAGTTACAAATATAAGCAACGGCACCGGTATCAAATACCCAGGAGTTACTACGATTACTGGTAAGGTACACATCAATCACATGTATATCAAATATACCTTTGGTGTTGCCGGCCTTCTTATCCGCTAAGTATTTGGGGCAGTTCCGCTTCCAGTGACCCTTCCCCTTGCAATAAAAGCACTCAGTCTCAGGCTTGGGTCCATTCTTTGACTTCTTCCCGGTAACTGGCTTACCAGGCGCGGCAACATCTTTTCCGTCCTTCTTGAAGTTCTTCTTACCCTTACCCTTCTTGAACTTAGTGGTCTTATTGACCATCAACACTTGATGTTCTTTCTTGATTTCAGCCTCTGCTGACTTCAGCATCGAGAACACTTCAGGAATGGTCTTTTCCATTCCCTGCATGTTGTAGTTCATCACAAAGCTCTTGTAGATTGGTGGGAGCGACTGGAGGATTCTGTCAATGACCGCCTCATCTGGGAGGTTAATGTTCAGCTGGGTCATACGGTTGTGCAACCCAGACATCTTCAGGATGTGCTCACTGACAGAACTGTTTTCCTCTATCTTACAACTGTAGAACTTGTCGGAGACATCATATCTCTCGACCCGGGCATGAGCTTGAAAAACTAGTTTCAGCTCTTCGAACATCTCATATGCTCCGTGATGCTCAAAACGCTTTTGGAGCCCCGGTTCTAAGCTGTAAAGCATGCCGCACTGAACGAGGGAGTAATCATCAGCGCGAGACTGCCAAGCATTCATAATGTCTTGGTTCTCTGGGACGGGAGCGTCACCTAGCGGTCCTTCTAGGACATATTGTTTCCTGGCAGCTATGAGGATGATCCTCAGGTTCCGGACCCAGTCCGTATAGTTGCTGCCATCATCTTTCAGCTTGGTTTTCTCTAGGAACGCGTTGAAGTTCATGTTGACGTTAGCGTTGGCCATTGATCTACAAGACATATTTGCAAAGGTTTTAGACTAAGTTCATAATAATAAAGTTCTAATCAAATTATGAACTCCCACTTAGATTAGACATCCCTTTAGTCATCTAAGTGTTACACGATCCGAGTCGACTAGGCCGTGTCCGATCATCACGTGAGACGGACTAGTCATCGTCGGTGAACATTCTCATGTTGATCGTATCTTCCATACGACTCGTGTTCGACCTTTCGGTCTCCGTGTTCCGAGGCCATGTCTGCACATGCTAGGCTCGTCAAGTTAACCCTAAGTGTTTTCGCTGTGTAAAACTGTCTTACACCCGTTGTATGTGAACGTAAGAATCCATCACACCCGATCATCACGTGGTGCTTAGAAGCGACGAACTGTAGCAACGGTGCACAGTTAGGGGAGAACACTTCTTGAAATTTTATAAGGGATCATCTTATTTACTACCGTCGTCCTAAGTAAACAAGATGCATAAAACATAATAAACATCACATGCAATTATATAGTTGTGACATGATATGGCCAATATCATATAGCTCCATTGATCTTCATCTTCGGGGCTCCATGATCATCTTGTCACCGGCTTGACACCATGATCTCCATCATCATGATCTCCATCATCGTGTCTTCATGAAGTTGTCACGCCAACGACTACTTCTACTTCTATGACTAACGTTTAGCAATAAAGTAAAGTAGTTTACATGACGTTATTCAATGACATGCAGGTCATACAAAAAATAATGACAACTCCTATGGCTCCTGCCGGTTGTCATACTCATCGACATGCAAGTCGTGAATCCTATTACAAAGAACATGATCTCATACATCACAATTCATCATTCATCACAACTTCTGGCCATATCACATCACATGATCAATCGCTGCAAAAACAAGTTAGACGTCCTCTAATTGTTGTTGCATCTTTTACGTGGCTGCAATTGGGTTCTAGCAAGAATGTTTTCTTACCTACGAATCACCACAACGTGATTTTGTCAACTTCTATTTACCCTTCATAAGGGCCCTGTTCATCGATTCCGCTCCAACTAAGGTGGGAGAGACAGACACCCGCCAGCCACCTTATGCAACTTGTGCATGTCAGTCGGTGGAACCGGTCTCACGTAAGCGTACGTGTAAGGTTGGTCCGGGCCGCTTCATCCCACAATACCGTTGAGCAAGAAAAGACTAGTAGAGGCAAGTAAGATGACAAAATCCACGCCCACAACAAAGTTGTGTTCTACTCGTGCAAAGAGAACTACGCATAGACCTAGCTCATGATGCCACTGTTGGGGAACGTTGCAGAAAATTAAAATTTTTCCTACGGTTTCACCAAGATCCATCTATGAGTTCATCTAAGCAACGAGTCTAGGGAGAGAGTTTGCATCTACATACCACTTGTAGATCGCGTGCGGAAGCTTGCAAGGTGATGATGTAGTCGTACTCGACGTGATCCAAATCACTGATGACCAGCGCCGATCGGACGGCACCTCCGCGTTCAACACACGTATGGGACGGGAGACGTCTCCTCCTTCTTGATCCAGCAAGGGGGAAGGAGAGGTTGATGAAGATCCAGCAGCACGACGGTGTGGTGGTGGATGCAGGGTGTCACAGCAGCAGGGCTTCGCCGAGACTACGAGGGAGAGACGTAACGGGGGGAGGTGGAGGCGCTAGGGGCTGGTGTATGAAGTCCCTCCTCTCCCCCACTATATATAGGGGTGCCAAGGGGGGGGGGCGCCGGCCCTAGTAGATGAGATCTACTAGGGGGGCGGCGGCCTAGGGGAGGTTTCCCTCCCCCCAAGGCACCTAGGGGTGCCTTCCACCACTAGGACTCCTCCTAGGGGGAAACCCTAGGCGCATGGGCCTATAGGGGCTGGTGCCCTTGGCCCATGATGGCCAAGGCGCACCCCCTACAGCCCATGTGGCCCCCCGGGGCAGGTGGCCCCACCCGGTGGACCCACGGGACCCTTCCGGTGGTCCCGGTACAATACCGATAACCCCGAAACTTGTCCCGATGCCCGAAATAGCACTTCCTATATATGATTCTTTACCTCCGGACCATTCCGGAACTCCTCGTGACGTCCGGGATCTCATCCGGGACTCCGAACAACATTCGGGTTTCTGCATATACATATCTTCATAACCCTAGCGTCACCGAACCTTAAGTGTGTAGACCCTACGGGTTCGGGAGACATGCAGACATGACCGAGACGCTCTCAGTCAATAACCATCAGCGGGATCTGGATACCCATGATGGCTCCCACATGCTCCTCGATGTTGTCATCGGATGAACCACTATGTCGAGGATTCGATCAAACCCTGTATGCAATTCCCTTTGTCAATCGGTACGTTACTTGCCCGAGACTCGATCGTCGGTATCCCAATACCTTGTTCAGTCTCGTTACCGGCAAGTCACTTTACTCGTACCGTAATGCATGATCCCGTGTCCAACACCTTGGTCACATTGAGCTCATTATGATGATGCATTACCGAGTGGGCCTAGAGATACCTCTCCGTCATACGGAGTGACAAATCCCAGTCTCGATCCATGTCAACCCAACAGCTACTTTCGGAGATACCTGTAATGCACCTTTATAGTCACCCAGTTACGTTGTGACGTTTGATACACCCAAGGCACTCTTACGGTATCCGGGAGTTACACGATCTCATGGTCGAAGGAAGAGATACTTGACACTTGCAAAGCTCTAGCAAAACGAACTACACGATCTTTTATGCTATGCTTAGGATTGGGTCTTGTCCATCACATCATTCTCCTAATGATGTGATCCCGTTATCAACGACATCCAATGTCCATAGTCAGGAAACCATGACTATCTGTTGATCACAACGAGCTGGTCAACTAGAGGCTTACCAGGGACATAGTGTGGTCTAAGTATTCACACGTGTATTACGATTTCCGGATAATACAGTTATAGCATGAATAAAAGACAATTATCATGAACAATGAAATATAATAATACTTTTATTATTGCCTCTAGGGCATATTTCCAACAACCATGATCTCCATCATCTTGATCTATATCAATGTGTCGTCACACGGTCGTCTCGCCAACTATTGCTCTTGCAACTATTGCTATCGCATAGCGATAAAGTAAAGCAATTATTTGGCGCTTGCATCTTATGCAATATAGAGACAACCATAAGGCTTTTGCCAGTTGCTGATAACTTTAACAAAACATTATCATCTCATACAACAACTTATATCTCGTCACGTTTTGACCATATCACATCACAACATGCCCTGCAAAAACAAGTTAGACGTCCTCTATTTTGTTGTTGCAAGTTTTACGTGGCTGCTACGGGCTTAAGCAAGAACCAATCTTACCTACGCATCAAAACCACAATGATAGTTTGTCAAGTTGGTGCTGTTTTAACCTTCGCAAGGACCGGGCGTAGCCACACTCGGTTCAACTAAAGTTGGAGAAACTGTCACCCGCTAGCCACCTTTGTGCAAAGCACGTCGGGAGAACCGGTCTCGCGTAAGCGTACGCGTAATGTCGGTCCGGGCCGCTTCATCCAACAATACCGCCGAACCAAAGTATGACATGCTGGTAAGCAGTATGACTTATATCGCCCACAACTCACTTGTGTTCTACTCGTGCATATAACATCAACACATAAAAACCTAGGCTCGGATGCCACTGTTGGGGAACGTAGTAATTTCAAAAAAATTCCTACGCACACGTAAGATCATGTGATGCATAGCAACAAGAGGGGAGAGTGTTGTCTACGTACCCACGCAGACCGACTGCGGAAGCGTTGACGCAACGTAGAGGAAGTAGTCGTACGTCTTCACGATCCAACCGATCAAGCACCGAAACTACGACACCTCCAAGTTCGAGCACACGTTCAGCTCGATGACGAACCCCGGACTTCGATCCAGCAAAGTGTCGGGGAAGAGTTCCGTCAGCATGACGGCGTGGTGACGATCTTGATGTACTACAGTAGCAGGGCTTCGCCTAAACTCCGCTACAGTATTATCGAGGACTATGGTGGCTGGGGGCACCGCACACGGCTAAGGAATAGATCACGTGGATCAACTTGTGTGTTTCTGGGGTGCCTCTGCCTCAGTATATAAAGGACTAGAGGGGGAGGCTGGCCGGCCAAGCTTGGCGCGCCAGGAGAGTCCTACTCCCTCTGGGAGTAGGATTCACCCCCCCCCCCCCCAATCCTAGTTGGAACAGGATTCGCAGAGGGGGAAAAGAGAGAGAGGGGGCCGGCCACCTCTCCTAGTCCTAATAGGACTAGGGGAAGGAGGAGGCGCGCAGCCCATGTAGGGCTGCCTCTTCTCTTTTCCACCAAGGCCCATTATGGCCCATTTAGCTCCCGGGGGGTTCCGGTAACCTTCCCGGTACTCCGGTAAAATCCCGATTTCACCCGGAACACTTCCAATATCCAAACATAGGCTTCCAATATATCAATCTTTATGTCTCGACCATTTCGAGACTCCTCATCATGTCCGTGATCACATCCGGGACTCCGAACAACCTTCGTTACATCAAAATGCATAAACTCATAATATAACTGTCATCGTAACCTTAAGCGTGCGGACCCTACGGGTTCGAGAACAATGTATACATGACCGAGACACGTCTCCGGTCAATAACCAATAGCGGGACCTGGATGCCCATATTGGCTCCTACATATTCTACGAAGATCTTTATCGGTTAGACCGCATAACAACATACGTCGTTCCCTTTGTCATCGGTATGTTACTTGCCCGAGATTCGATCGTCGGTATTCCAATACCTAGTTCAATCTCGTTACTGGCAAGTCTCTTTACTCGTTCTGTAATACATCATCCCGCAACTAACTCATTTAGTTGCAATGCTTGCAAGGCTTAAGTGATGTGCATTACCGAGAGGGCCCAGAGATACCTCTCCGACAATCGGAGTGACAAAACCTAATCTCGAAATACGCCAACCCAACATGTACCTTTGGAGACACATGTAGTACTCCTTTATAATCACCCAGTTACGTTGTGACGTTTGGTAGTACCCAAAGTGTTCCTCCGGTAAACGGGAGTTGCATAATCTCATAGTTATAGGAACATGTATAAGTCATGAAGAAAGCAATAGCAACATACTAAACGATCGGGTGCTAAGCTAATGGAATGGGTCATATCAATCAGATCATTCAACTAATGATGTGATTCCGTTAATCAAATAACAACTCCTTTGTCTATGGTTAGGAAACATAACCATCTTTGATTAACGAGCTAGTCAAGTAGAGGCATACTAGTGACACTCTGTTTGTCTATGTATTCACACATGTATTATGTTTCCGGTTAATACAATTCTAGCATGAATAATAAACATTTATCATGATATAAGGAAATAAATAATAACTTTATTATTGCCTCTAGGGCATATTTCCTTCACCTAGGGTATTGCTTCTTGTGGTCTCCTAGCACAGCATCAATAGTTAGGTTCTTTGCCCTATATGCCATTGACTTGGGCACATCCACACCATACTTCTCCATGCAGGCATCAATCAAAGTCTGAATGCCAGTTGTTAGATCAGATCTGAACAGTGACTCGTACTTCTGTGCAAGCCACTTGGCACTTACCCTCGTTGTCTCTATACTAATAGGGCAAGTGTGCTTAATTCTCATCTTCTTAATTACAAAAGTAGTTTCACCTTTTATAATTGCTGCCATCATAAAGAAGTTGCAATAACCAACATGCTAAGGATAGATCGATGTGGCACAATCTATCTTAGAATGGTGATTCAATAACCAACATGCTAAGAATGAGAACATTGTCCATTTACTACCAAGCAACTAGTTGCTAGGGGTACTGATTTCACACATCACAATTCATTTGTCGGTATTCCGGTTGCATCAACACGAAGACCGAGGAATGACTAATGATGGTGAGAAGTATCACTATGTCAAAATTCATGAGAGTTGGTGAAGTTCTCATGACAATTCTGACATAAAGGGGGTAATACTCCAAGGTAGAACAAAACCAAAAGCTGGATTGGCATTTGGTCTGCGGAATACAACTGCTTTGACCCAATCCTAGATATGGATGAGGTACTGGGGTTTGTTTCTCCTAGTCATTCAGGACAGAATGGCTTGACGGACCACAAGAGTAATAGGCATCGATAAACGAATGCACGCATACTCTTGACTATCAATTGACAGACGAGGGTCAGAATACAACTAAGGAGGAACAACTCGAGGAACATATAACTTTCTGAGTTGTGGATGCATAGATTAGTATGTCGAGCGAAGCTCAACATTTCTTCCGGATAACCCATGCGGAAAAAGGTAGAACTGGCAGAGCCACAATATATAATGGAGAACTCATCAAGAGCACTCTGGTTGTGATCGTTCAGTTCAACGAGGAACTTCCGCCATAAGTAGTTCATGGTATTTGGAAGAAGAAGATACCACGGACTTCAAGGACTATCGCAAAGGTTACTAATAACCTAAGGGAGCTAGCAATTACTATCAACATGAAGTAAGTAGGGTGAATCTCGGGTTCAAAACCCAGAAGTGAAATGCCTACTAACTAAGTGGCATCACGGGATGCTTTCGAGAATGATGGCAGAATCATCACACTGGGAACACAAAGCATGGCTGGATTACTAGGTGATACTCTAGGTACCTAGGGTCATAATAATAACTCCAACATATACGTCGAGGCAATAAAGTACCTCAACTCACTAATTTGTGTGATTAATCTGACCAAAAGGACATCGGGAACGGGAAGAAGGGATTTGCAAATGCATCAGACTGTTTAGAAACCTGGGATGACTCGGACAGCATAACGGCTGTAAATGCTCAGAAAAGATTTGAGACAATCACAAAAATGGTGGCATAACCACTCAGAAGCACAATATCAAGGTTTCGAGATCAACAATTAACATACGGAAGTAGTAGGAACTGAACTCAAGCTTAAATCCAACAATCTTATAAGTCTACGGATTAGTAACACGTGATCCTAATAGAAAGAAGAGATAGCCTAGTTCTTAATCCCCGTAGGAAAGATAAGATGACTCAGATCAGAGGGCCATGAGGTATAAGGAGTAAAAAGAGCCTTACGTTCCATCCCACAATCAATTCCCTTATATAACTAAAGCATTTCTAGACTCAACTTCGACCAGTTTGGCGTGGTAATCCTACAGGCAGTCAGGCTCTGATACCAAAGCTGTCAGGACCCCGACTCAATGCCACATCGATCTAGCATGTAACACCTCATATCACTTTGCGGCCTCACGCACGGTATTCCCACGGGTGCCACCTTACCTGGCCCGGGACCGTTTGCGCCTTTTGGCTCACGTATATGATAGTGTCGCTAGCATCCATATGACAAAGAACCCGGGCTGACATGGCTAGTCGTGAACCCAAAGTGGCACTAACTTACAGGGACAGGCATCCATGACCCAGCATCGAACGTGTCGGTCATCAGCGAGTGAATTCAGGCTGTAGCACTGGGCTAGCAGGACTCCGGTGAACCGGGCTGTAGCGGGCTAACAGGACTCCGATATTCATCGCATGACATTTCCCCGAAGGGACAGACACAGGAACGAAGAAGGACACATGCCGGCCAGCCTAAGTGTTCCGGAGCAGTAGCAAGCTACCATGGCTCAGTGGAAACACTAGGAGACATTTCCCGGTAAGAGAGGCTACTAAGGATAAACAACTAGATAGTCAGATCCCACACATACCAAGCATTTCAACAACATACACACAATATGCTCGATATGTGCAAATACAACATGGCATCACAACATGACTCTACGACTCAAGTATTTATTAGGCTCCGTGGAGCGAGATATTACAAACATGGGTCTCATGACCCAACAATCAGAGCATACAAGTCAAAGCACAAGCGGAAGCTTAACATGTCTGAGTACAGACAACTATAAATGAAAAAGGCTGAGAAGCCTGACTATCTACCAGATCCTGCCGAGGGCACAAGATCGTAGCTGAGGTAACAAGCTAAACGTTGAAGTCCACGTGGAACTACTAGTGAGACTGAAGTCTCTCTGCAAAAACATAAATTAAGCAACGTGAGTACAAATGTACCCAGCAAGACTTACATCAGAACTAACTACATATGCATCATTATCAACAAAGGGGATGGTGGAGTTTGACTGCAGCAAGCCAGCTTTGACTCGGTGGCTATCCTGAACTACGACTGCAAGTAACTCTTTTGAGGTGGCGCACACGAGTCCACATATTCACCATATCAATACACCACTATGGATCCGCTCCCGTCTCCCTACGAGAACGCCATCCATAGCACTCACGCTTATCTTGCGTATTTTAGAGTATCCACTTTCACTTGTCTATGAACTATGCAAGGGGTCCAAGTTTCCATATCCGAGGAATCCGGCTATTCGAATAGATAGTGATAACCCTGCAGGGGTGTACTTCTTCACACACGCTCTCGCCACTTATCGCCCTGTACACGTCATGTACCTCGGCAACCTTCAAGCGGAAGCCGGGCGAGGGAGCCGGCCACGACCTGACTAACCATACAAGTCTCTCGTCCAGGTTTATCGCCTATTCGGGTTCCATCCGCAAGGAGATCCGGCCGGGGTGTCGCTCACGGCCCCAAACGATGTGAGCAGGGTTCCCAAGCCCACCATCCGGGTGCCACTTGGTACACCGTGCCACTGTGCCTAGTCTGTCCCAAGCCCACCTGTACCGGGTGCCACTTGGTAGACTACTAACACTACCTACAAACACCATAAACTAGTTGCAACTCCTGGACAGAGATCATGTTGATTAATAAGTCGAGAGGGGTCGAGTTACCGGAACCCAATGTGTGGTAGTAACTGGTCATGGATCACAAACACAGAACTCGGTTCCTGAAGACGGCTGCAATGAGACAACCCACCATGTACTCCTACATGGCCTCTCACCGCTACCTTTACCAAATCGTGTTCACACACTTAGCTCACACACAGTAGGACATGTTCACACACCTCTGATTCATCCCCGATGAATCAGACCTGACTCAACTCTAAGCAGTAGCAGGCATGACAAACAAGCATGAATGAGTAGGCACATCAGGGCTCAAACAACTCCTACTCATGCTAGTGGGTTTCATCTATTTACTGTGGCAATGACAGGTCATGCAAAGGATAAAGGGGTTCAGCTACCGCAGCAAGTAACAAATATGTCGTTGTTGTCCTAATGCAGTAAAAGAGAGCAGGAGCGAGAGAGTGGGATTTTATCGGAATGAACAAGGGGGTTTTGCTTGCCTGGCACTTCTGAAGATAATATAGCTCTTCATCGGTGTCATCGATCACATCGCCGGTACACGTCTATCGAGAGGGGACAATTACCGACAAACAAGGAAGAACACAATCAATGCAATGCGACAATATGATGCATGAATGTGACATGGCAATATGATGTGATTTGTGTTGATGCAACTAAACCAGATTAAATGAAGTTAGTTTGAATCCAAGATTCAAATTCAAACTCCACATGTGGTTATTTAAATGCCATTTAATTGAATTGTCCTAAACAGTGGTCATAAGTTGTTCTAACATGCATGAAAATGGTACAGATGGATAGATTGGATTTTTCTGATAATGTTTCATATATAAATTATCTCATTTGGAGTTACGGTTGAATTTCTATGAATTTTAGAAGTTTTGGACATTTTATGAAAATAATAAATCATTTAAGATTTATTTAAATTCCAGAAAGGAATTATTGCGTCAGCATGACCTCATAGTGACGTCAGCAGGTCAACGGGCGCCGTCCAGGTCAAACTGACCTGTGGGCCCTGCGTGTCAGTGTCTGGACTAAGTAACCTAATTAAAATTAACCCTAACTAACTTGGTTAGCCGGGCGGGGCCCGCATGTCAGTGAGTCAGTGGCTAAAATAAAATTAGTTATTAATTTAACCAAAAGTTAGCAGGGGCCGGGCCCACCTGTCAGTGACCCTGGGGAAGTCAAACAGGGTCAAATCCCGGGTCAGTGGGGTCAAACCCACCGGCGGCTTGACGCCGGCGAGGCCAGCCGCGGTGGCGAGCCTCGGGTTTGTGTCTCCGGCGACCAAACGGCCGGCGGAGGGCGTCTACGTGACGCGGGCGCTCGTCCGCGTCGAGTAGTGGCAGCGGTTGGGCCTAAGATGGCCGGAGTCGTCACCGGCGTCGACCGTGGCGGTCGTCGGAGCTCGGGCGAGCTCGGGATTGATGCTACGGTGGCCGGGGAGGCTCGTGCGAGGCACATACGTGCTCTACGCAGCGCGGGGAGAAAGTTGAGCACGAGAGCCGGGCCACTAGGTGGCCGGAGGCACGTCGGCGGCGGTCATAGGCGGCGGCGGGTTTCGGCCGAACTCGATGCAGTTGCTGTGGTGCTCGAGAGCGAGAACGGAAAGGGGGAGGAGGAAGAGGAGCTCACGGGGAGTCGGTTGGAGCAGACGGCGAGCTCGGGGAGGCGGCAAGAGCGGCAAATCGACGGCGACGGTCCTCGGTGGCCGAGGAGGGGAACGGCGGGGCTAGCGGCATCCAGGGGCTTCCGCCGTCGGACGGCTCGGTGAGGAGGAAGAGAGGGACGAGGCGGAGCTCGTGGGCGTGTCGGAGAGGCTCGAGGATGGCTACGGCTACGGCTATGGCGAACGGCGGCGGCGGCATTCGGCCGTGCGTGTGAGAGCGAGCAGAGGGGGATAGGGACGGAGGGAGAGATACGGGAGAGTGAGAGAGGGTCGAGGGGGGGGTGCGTGGCGTCTCCCAGAGGCGTCCAGGCGTCGAGGTGGAGCGGCAAGCAGGAGGTGGCCGGGGCGAGCGCCGGCGTGCGTCGGCCACGCGCCTGTGCCTACTGGCGCGAGGAGGAAAGCGACAGGGGGGGAAGCGGCGGTGGGCTGGGCCGTGCTGGGCTGGTGGTGGCGCCAGGTAAGTGGCTGGAGGAGCTGGCCCAGGTAGGTTTCTCTCTCTCCTTTTTCTAATTCTTTCTGTTTTCTAGTTTTTGCTATTTGTTTTGATTTAGTAATAATACCAAATCATTTTAATAAATCCTGAAAATAATTGTGGGCATTAACTGAATTATCACAGAGGCCCTCAACTATTTTCAGAATTGTTGGAGCATTTAAAAATATTAACAGTATTTAAATGCCCCAATTCAAATACAATATGGTTTACTCAAAAATCCAAAAATGTCTTGGAAAAATATCCATCATCTTTGGAAATGGTTTTCACCCTTTTCCATTAATCATGAACATTTTTGCAAACCAATTTGGGTTCTTTGAAAATATTTTGAAGTTGAACCTATTTGCATTGCTTTGGTGCTAGGGCTTGGTCATCCCCATTTCAAATTTCATGAACTTTAAACATGATGCACACATGGAAGCAAGCATAGGTCAGGCCAGAACTAGGGATGTGACAACTCACCCCCACTAAACAAGAATCTCGACCCGAGATTCAAGTGTAGGGTAAGATGAAGGGGAAACGCAAACTAGTATAATCTTCACGATCCAGGGTGCACTTCATAAAAGCGTTGATTCGATCACCATCTTGTCTTGAAATCTTGCTCTGAGAAATCCTGCCAACATGACATGGAGAGAAGGGGGAGACTCTAGAAGGGTCGATCTTCTCGAAGATCGAACAACTCAGGATTAACTCACGGAATGAGACATAGCAACCTCTCTTGAGCTGAGAGACGAAGCACACATCTAGAGGGATGGAGTGAAACGGATGACGAAGGTTTACTAGGTAGGCAACAATTCCACACCTAAGAGGGTGGTGAACGGTTGTCAACGTAGCAAGGAGTTAAGTTGACATGACACCATAATGATGCACCTTAGGGAAGGTGACTCGAAGATATATCCCCTCAAGTGGCAAAAAGAATTACCTTTGATTCAGAGATCATTGAAACTCTTCATACCAGCCTAAGGCAAATCACAGCAATCGATTGGCGGGGGTCGGTAGAATGGCATACTCGGACTTGGATGATGTGGATTACCTTGTTGAAGACAACGTAATGGATGAATTTGCTTGCCACCGGAAATGGAAGAGACCCATGGTAGAATGGCACATTGGCAGTGCAAGCTGGGAACAAAATGCAAATGCTGGGAATGATTCTGGTAACTAGGGAAGAACCCAACAATAGAGAGTGAATTCACTGTTTGAAAAGGTCATAGCATTGCCGAGGAAACTGAGAGGAATCCCAGTTAGTGCCGATGATAACACGTAGCGCTTGTGCGTGCTCTCAAGAACTTGAGCATTTCCACAATCATCAAGGTTTTATCAACATCTGTGTCAAGGGTGCTGACAACACAACATACTACCGTGATGGCTAATGATTGATGATGCAGATGCAAAGGAAGATAACACCTTCTCAGATTTCACCTTAGCGAGGCCAAGGAAATAAAATCTGGATGATCGACCGAGAGACATTTAGCACTCCGCTTCTAATGTTCTCCTTGATGTGCTAGTGTAACCCATTCATAGAAATGGTCTGGTATCTAGAACATCAAGTAAAGGTCGGACTTTGGAAACACAAAAATCATAAGGCACAACTAGGGAGGTAAATCCTACGAAATCCTTATGGGGAGGTGGCCAACTTCTTCAATCAAGATACTACAATAATAGGTCCTTCGGCTGGGTGGTGCTGGCCACGACATCCACTTTACCAGTTATCGAGGGACCAATATTATAGTTCTTGGGGAAATGTTCCAACCATCATATCTGCCTGAGATTCAGAACTGGTTGGTGTCAGAATATTCCAGACTCATCGAGTCTAGGAAGAAAAATGAAAGTTTGCAACACAAATCGACGAGATGACGTTGCGATATTCTCGGGAAATGAACTACGATAGCAAGCTCCAAAGCATGAGCTAGTTCTGCTACGCACGTGTGAACACGCTGTTCCAGGCAAACAAGATCACATGGTAGTCTTACAATAAAACACTACCGAGTTCGGGTAGGGAACCATCATTGAGGATATCGAAGTTCTTTCATAAGTCTGGCTTAGCTCTTATGAAGGAACTCCTTCTCCTTGAACAAATCAATTAGTGGCTTGGGGTGCTACGGAATACATATGGAGTGGAGGTAATTAATCTACCAAACCATAGTATACTTTGCACATGCATGACTGACTTGGGATGATTCCAGAGGAAACAAAACAAACCTTTCTCAAACCCATGGCGGCAACTTGCACCAAATGCACATGAATTAGAGGAAGTCACTTCTTCCATCCAAGCATAGGCTTCATGAACGGAACACGAAGGCATTGCTTACAAAGTTTCCAACACTAGGTTGATGTTCAACATGAATCATGGGGAAGACAAAATGCTGCTGATGGGCTCAACAGTAACTCATCGGAATTTCCATATCACTGGACTTCCGCCATCATGTGAACACGGTGATAGTATTGGTCAGACCAAAAAAAATATAATGGTGTATGCTCGAGGAAAAACCACGAGTAAGACAACATTACGAATATCGTTGGTTCTGATTTGATTTGACGATAGCCCATACTCAATCAAAGGTTTGGGTAAGATAATAGATCCAACAATTGTTCACAAGGACCAATTGATGAAGATATCATCTTTCTTCAACACACACACACACAAAAAGATATCCCTTAACATGAACTAAGTCGGACAAGCTTTTATCTTTCAACTCTCCAAGTTGTTGTTTAGCTTATCCAACTAGCTCAGGGTATCCAACACGGATTCTTGGAGAAGGGGTGGTTTACAGGAATAAACCAACTTGATCACGAACTCAACATAGCGGTCAGGTGACAACCTGGTAATACTTCCGAGAAGATATACGGAAACTCATGAACCACCGATATGTTACTAAGCTCGAGAACAATCTTGCCTTTCAGGGCAAGATGATATGATCAAATGAGCGAGGACTTGACAAAATCCTAACTCATCAATCAAAGAGTGCACCAGGAAATAAGGACTAGGTAGCACAATCTATCTTAGAATGGTGATTCAATAACCAACATGCTAAGAATGAGAATATTGTCCATTTACTACCAAGCAACTAGTTGCTAGGGGTACTGATTTCACACATCACAATTCATTTGTCGGTATTCCGGTTGCATCAACACGAAGACCGAGGAATGACTAATGATGGTGAGAAGTATCACTACGTCAAAATTCATGAGAGTTGGTGAAGTTCTCATGACAATTCTGACATAAAGGGGGTAATACTCCAAGGTAGAACAAAACCAAAAGCTGGATTGGCATTTGGTCTGCGGAATACAACTGCTTTGACCCAATCCTAGATATGGATGAGGTACTGGGGTTTGTTTCTCCTAGTCATTCAGGACAGAATGGCTTGACGGACCACAAGAGTAATAGGCATCGATAAACGAATGCACGCATACTCTTGACTATCAATTGACAGACGAGGGTCAGAATACAACTAAGGAGGAACAACTCGAGGAACATATAACTTTCTGAGTTGTGGATGCATAGATTAGTATGTCGAGCGAAGCTCAACATTTCTTCCGGATAACCCATGCGGAAAAAGGTAGAACTGGCAGAGCCACAATATATAATGGAGAACTCATCAAGAGCACTCTGGTTGTGATCGTTCAGTTCAACGAGGAACTTCCGCCATAAGTAGTTCATGGTATTTGGAAGAAGAAGATACCACGGACTTCAAGGACTATCGCAAAGGTTACTAATAACCTAAGGGAGCTAGCAATTACTATCAACATGAAGTAAGTAGGGTGAATCTCGGGTTCAAAACCCATAAGTGAAATGCCTACTAACTAAGTGGCATCACGGGATGCTTTCGAGAATGATGGCCAGAATCATCACACTGGGAACACAAAGCATGGCTGGATTACTAGGTGATACTCTAGGTACCTAGGGTCATAATAATAACTCCAACATATACGTCGAGGCAATAAAGTACCTCAACTCACTAATTTGTGTGATTAATCTGACCAAAAGGACATCGGGAACGGGAAGAAGGGATTTGCAAATGCATCAGACTGTTTAGAAACCTGGGATGACTCGGACAGCATAACGGCTGTAAATGCTCGGAAAAGATTTGAGACAATCACAAAAATGGTGGCATAACCACTCAGAAGCACAATATCAAGGTTTTGAGATCAACAATTAACATACGGAAGTAGTAGGAACTGAACTCAAGCTTAAATCCAACAATCTTATAAGTCTATGGATTAGTAACATGTGATCCTAATAGAAAGAAGAGATAGCCTAGTTCTTAATCCCCGTAGGAAAGATAAGATGACTCAGATCAGAGGGCCATGAGGTATAAGGAGTAAAAAGAGCCTTACGTTCCATCCCACAATCAATTCCCTTATATAACTAAAGCATTTCTAGACTCAACTTCGACCAGTTTGGCTTGGTAATCCTACAAGCAGTCAGGCTCTGATACCAAAACTGTCAGGACCCCGACTCAATGCCACATCGATCTAGCATGTAACACCTCATATCACTTTGCGGCCTCACGCACGGTATTCCCACGGGTGCCACCTTACCTGGCCCGGGACCGCTTGCGCCTTTTGGCTCACGTATATGATAGTGTCGCTAGCATCCATATGACAAAGAACCCGGGCTGACATGGCTAGTCGTGAACCCAAAGTGGCACTAACTTACAGGGACAGGCATCCATGACCCAGCATCAAACGTGTCGGTCAGCAGCGAGTGAATTCAGGCTGTAGCACTGGGCTAGCAGGACTCCGGTGAACCGGGCTGTAGCGGGCTAACAGGACTCCGATATTCATCGCATGACATTTCCCCGAAGGGACAGACACATGAACGAAGAAGGACACATGCCGGCCAGCCTAAGTGTTCCGGAGCAGTAGCAAGCTACCATGGCTCAGTGGAAACACTAGGAGACATTTCCCAGTAAGAGAGGCTACTAAGGATAAACAACTAGATAGTCAGATCCCACACATACCAAGCATTTCAACAACATACACACAATATGCTCGATATGTGCAAATACAACATGGCATCACAACATGACTCTACGAATCAAGTATTTATTAGGCTCCAAGGAGCGAGATATTACAAACATGGGTCTCATGACCCAACAATCAGAGCATACAAGTCAAAGCACAAGCGGAAGCTTAACATGTCTGAGTACAGACAACTATAAATGAAAAAGGCTGAGAAGCCTGACTATCTACCAGATCCTGCCGAGGGCACAAGATCGTAGCCGAGGTAACAAGCTAAACGTCGAAGTCCACGTGGAACTACTGGTGAGACTGAAGTCTCTCTGCAAAAACATAAATTAAGCAACGTGAGTACAAATGTACCCAGCAAGACTTACATCAGAACTAACTACATATGCATCATTACCAACAAAGGGGATGGTGGAGTTTGACTGCAGCAAGCCAGCTTTGACTCGGTGGCTATCCTAAACTACGACTGCAAGTAACTCTTTTGAGGTGGCGCACACGAGTCCACATATTCACCATATCAATACACCACTATGGATCCGCTCCCGTCTCCCTACGAGAACGCCATCCATAGCACTCACGCTTATCTTGCGTATTTTAGAGTATCCACTTTCACTTGTCTATGAACTATGCAAGGGGTCCAAGTTTCCATATCCGAGGAATCCGGCTATTCGAATAGATAGTGATAACCCTGCAGGGGTGTAGTTCTTCACACACGCTCTCGCCACTTATCGCCCTGTACACGTCATGTACCTCGGCAACCTTCAAGCGGAAGCCGGGCGAGGGAGTCGGCCACGACCTGACTAACCATACAAGTCTCTCGTCCAGGTTTATCGCCTATTCGGATGACCGCAAGGAGATCCGGCCGGGGTGTCGCTCACGGCCCCAAACGATGTGAGCAGGGCTCCCAAGCCCACCATCTGGGTGCCACTTGGTACACCGTGCCACTGTGCCTAGTCTGTCCCAAGCCCACCTGTACCGGGTGCCACTTGGTAGACTACTAACACTACCTACAAACACCAGAAACTAGTTGCAACTCCTGGACAGAGATCATGTTGATTAATAAGTCGAGAGGGGTCGAGTTACCGGAACCCAATGTGTGGTAGTAACTGGTCATGGATCACAAACACAGAACTCGGTTCCTGAAGACGGCTGCAATGAGACAACCCACCATGTACTCCTACATGGCCTCTCACCGCTACCTTTACCAAATCGTGTTCACACACTTAGCTCACACACAGTAGGACATGTTCACACACCTCTGATTCATCCCCGATGAATCAGACCTGACTCAACTCTAAGCAGTAGCAGGCATGACAAACAAGCATGAATGAGTAGGCACATCAGGGCTCAAACAACTCCTACTCATGCTAGTGGGTTTCATCTATTTACTGTGGCAATGACAGGTCATGCAAAGGATAAAGGGGTTCAGCTACCGCAGCAAGTAACAAATATGTCGTTGTTGTCCTAATGCAGTAAAAGAGAGCAGGAGCGAGAGAGTGGGATTTTATCGGAATGAACAAGGGGGTTTTGCTTGCCTGGCACTTCTGAAGATAATATAGCTCTTCATCGGTGTCATCGATCACATCGCCGGTACACGTCTATCGAGAGGGGACAATTACCGGCAAACAAGGAAGAACACAATCAATGCAATGCGACAATATGATGCATGAATGTGACATGGCAATATGATGTGATTTGTGCTGATGCAACTAAACCAGATTAAATGAAGTTGGTTTGAATCCAAGATTCAAATTCAAACTCCACATGTGGTTATTTAAATGCCATTTAATTGAATTGTCCTAAACAGTGGTCATAAGTTGTTCTAACATGCATGAAAATGGTACAGATGGATAGATTGGATTTTTCTGATAATTTTTCATATATAAATTATCTCATTTGGAGTTACGGTTGAATTTCTATGAATTTTAGAAGTTTTGGACATTTTCTGAAAATAATAAATCATTTAAGATTTATTTAAATTCCAGAAAGGAATTATTGCGTCAGCATGACCTCATAGTGACGTCAGCAGGTCAACGGGCGCCGTCCAGGTCAAACTGACCTGTGGGCCCTGCGTGTCAGTGTCTGGACTAACTAACCTAATTAAAATTAACCCTAACTAACTTGGTTAGCCGGGCGGGGCCCGCATGTCAGTGAGTCAGTGGCTAAACTAAAATTAGTTATTAATTTAACCAAAAGTTAGCAGGGGCCGGGCCCACCTGTCAGTGACCCTGGGGAAGTCAAACAGGGTCAAATCCCGGGTCAGTGGGGTCAAACCCACCGGCGGCTTGACGCCGGCGAGGCCAGCCGCGGTGGCGAGCCTCGGGTTTGTGTCTCCGGCGACCAAACGGCCGGCGGAGGGCGTCTACGTGACGCGGGCGCTCGTCCGCGTCGAGTAGTGGCAGCGGTTGGGCCTAAGATGGCCGGAGTCGTCACCGGCGTCGATCGTGGCGGTCGTCGGAGCTCGAGCGAGCTCGGGATTGACGCTACGGTGGCCGGGGAGGCTCGTGCGAGGCACATACGTGCTCTACGCAGCGCGGGGAGAAAGTTGAGCATGAGAGCCGGGCCACTAGGTGGCCGGAGGCACGTCGGCGGCGGTCATAGGCGGCGGCGGGTTTCGGTCGAACTCGGTGCAGTTGCTGTGGTGCTCGAGAGCGAGAACGGGAAGGGGGAGGAGGAAGAGGAGCTCACGGGGAGTCGGTTGGAGCAGACGGCGAGCTCGGGGAGGCGGCAACAGCGGCAAATTGACGGCGACGGTCCTCGGTGGCCGAGGAGGGGAACGGCGGGGCTAGCGGCATCCAGGGGCTTCCGCCGTCGGGCGGCTCGGTGAGGAGGAAGAGAGGGACGAGGCGGAGCTCGTGGGCGTGTCGGAGAGGCTCGAGGATGGCTACGGCTACGGCTATGGCGAACGGCGGCGGCGGCGTTCGGCCGTGCGTGTGAGAGCGAGCAGAGGGGGATAGGGACGGAGGGAGAGATACGGGAGAGTGAGAGAGGGTCGAGGGGGGGGTGCGTGGCGTCTCCCAGAGGCGTCCAGGCGTCGAGGTGGAGCGGCAAGCAGGAGGTGGCCGGGGCGAGCGCCGGCGTGCGTCGGCCACGCGCCTGTGCCTACTGGCGCGAGGAGGAAGGCGACAGGGGGGGAAGCGGCGGTGGGCTGGGCCGTGCTGGGCCGGTGGTGGCGCCAGGTAAGTGGCTGGAGGAGCTGGCCCAGGTAGGTTTCTCTCTCTCCTTTTTCTAATTCTTTCTGTTTTCTAGTTTTTGCTATTTGTTTTGATTTAGTAATAATACCAAATCATTTTAATAAATCCTGAAAATAATTGTGGGCATTAACTGAATTATCACAGAGGCCCTCAACTATTTTCAGAATTGTTGGAGCATTTAAAAATATTAACAGTATTTAAATGCCCCAATTCAAATACAATATGGTTTACTCAAAAATCCAAAAATGTCTTGGAAAAATATCCATCATCTCTGGAAATGGTTTTCACCCTTTTCCATTAATCATGAACATTTTTGCAAACCAATTTGGGTTCTTTGAAAATATTTTGAAGTTGAACCTATTTGCATTGCTTTGGTGCTAGGGCTTGGTCATCCCCATTTCAAATTTCATGAACTTTAAACATGATGCACACATGGAAGCAAGCATAGGTCAGGCCAGAACTAGGGATGTGACAACTCACCCCCACTAAACAAGAATCTCGACCCGAGATTCAAGTGTAGGGTAAGATGAAGGGGAAACGCAAACTAGTATAATCTTCACGATCCAGGGTGCACTTCATAAAAGCGTTGATTCGATCACCATCTTGTCTTGAAATCTTGCTCTGAGAAATCCTGCCAACATGACATGGAGAGAAGGGGGAGACTCTAGAAGGGTCGATCTTCTCGAAGATCGAACAACTCAGGATTAACTCACGGAATGAGACATAGCAACCTCTCTTGAGCTGAGAGACGAAGCACACATCTAGAGGGATGGAGTGAAACGGATGACGAAGGTTTACTAGGTAGGCAACAATTCCACACCTAAGAGGGTGGTGAACGGTTGTCAACGTAGCAAGGAGTTAAGTTGACATGACACCATAATGATGCACCTTAGGGAAGGTGACTCGAAGATATATCCCCTCAAGTGGCAAAAAGAATTACCTTTGATTCAGAGATCATTGAAACTCTTCATACCAGCCTAAGGCAAATCACAGCAATCGATTGGCGGGGGTCGGTAGAATGGCATACTCGGACTTGGATGATGTGGATTACCTTGTTGAAGACAACGTAATGGATGAATTTGCTTGCCACCGGAAATGGAAGAGACCCATGGTAGAATGGCACATTGGCAGTGCAAGCTGGGAACAAAATGCAAATGCTGGGAATGATTCTGGTAACTAGGGAAGAACCCAACAATAGAGAGTGAATTCACTGTTTGAAAAGGTCATAGCATTGCCGAGGAAACTGAGAGGAATCCCAGTTAGTGCCGATGATAACACGTAGCGCTTGTGCGTGCTCTCAAGAACTTGAGCATTTCCACAATCATCAAGGTTTTATCAACATCTGTGTCAAGGGTGCTGACAACACAACATACTACCGTGATGGCTAATGATTGATGATGCAGATGCAAAGGAAGATAACACCTTCTCAGATTTCACCTTAGCGAGGCCAAGGAAATAAAATCTGGATGATCGACCGAGAGACATTTAGCACTCCGCTTCTAATGTTCTCCTTGATGTGCTAGTGTAACCCATTCATAGAAATGGTCTGGTATCTAGAACATCAAGTAAAGGTCGGACTTTGGAAACACAAAAATCATAAGGCACAACTAGGGAGGTAAATCCTACGAAATCCTTATGGGGAGGTGGCCAACTTCTTCAATCAAGATACTACAATAATAGGTCCTTCGGCTGGGTGGTGCTGGCCACGACATCCACTTTACCAGTTATCGAGGGACCAATATTATAGTTCTTGGGGAAATGTTCCAACCATCATATCTGCCTGAGATTCAGAACTGGTTGGTGTCAGAATATTCCAGACTCATCGAGTCTAGGAAGAAAAATGAAAGTTTGCAACACAAATCGACGAGATGACGTTGCGATATTCTCGGGAAATGAACTACGATAGCAAGCTCCAAAGCATGAGCTAGTTCTGCTACGCACGTGTGAACACGCTGTTCCAGGCAAACAAGATCACATGGTAGTCTTACAATAAAACACTACCGAGTTCGGGTAGGGAACCATCATTGAGGATATCGAAGTTCTTTCATAAGTCTGGCTTAGCTCTTATGAAGGAACTCCTTCTCCTTGAACAAATCAATTAGTGGCTTGGGGTGCTACGGAATACATATGGAGTGGAGGTAATTAATCTACCAAACCATAGTATACTTTGCACATGCATGACTGACTTGGGATGATTCCAGAGGAAACAAAACAAACCTTTCTCAAACCCATGGCGGCAACTTGCACCAAATGCACATGAATTAGAGGAAGTCACTTCTTCCATCCAAGCATAGGCTTCATGAACGGAACACGAAGGCATTGCTTACAAAGTTTCCAACACTAGGTTGATGTTCAACATGAATCATGGGGAAGACAAAATGCTGCTGATGGGCTCAACAGTAACTCATCGGAATTTCCATATCACTGGACTTCCGCCATCATGTGAACACGGTGATAGTATTGGTCAGACCAAAAAATATATAATGGTGTATGCTCGAGGAAAAACCACGAGTAAGACAACATTACGAATATCGTTGGTTCTGATTTGATTTGACGATAGCCCATACTCAATCAAAGGTTTGGGTAAGATAATAGATCCAACAATTGTTCACAAGGACCAATTGATGAAGATATCATCTTTCTTCAACACACACACACACAAAAAGATATCCCTTAACATGAACTAAGTCGGACAAGCTTTTATCTTTCAACTCTCCAAGTTGTTGTTTAGCTTATCCAACTAGCTCAGGGTATCCAACATGGATTCTTGGAGAAGGGGTGGTTTACAGGAATAAACCAACTTGATCACGAACTCAACATAGCGGTCAGGTGACAACCTGGTAATACTTCCGAGAAGATATACGGAAACTCATGAACCACCGATATGTTACTAAGCTCGAGAACAATCTTGCCTTTCAGGGCAAGATGATATGATCAAATGAGCGAGGACTTGACAAAACCCTAACTCATCAATCAAAGAGTGCACCAGGAAATAAGGACTAGGTAGCACAATCTATCTTAGAATGGTGATTCAATAACCAACATGCTAAGAATGAGAATATTGTCCATTTACTACCAAGCAACTAGTTGCTAGGGGTACTGATTTCACACATCACAATTCATTTGTCGGTATTCCGGTTGCATCAACACGAAGACCGAGGAATGACTAATGATGGTGAGAAGTATCACTACGTCAAAATTCATGAGAGTTGGTGAAGTTCTCATGACAATTCTGACATAAAGGGGGTAATACTCCAAGGTAGAACAAAACCAAAAGCTGGATTGGCATTTGGTCTGCGGAATACAACTGCTTTGACCCAATCCTAGATATGGATGAGGTACTGGGGTTTGTTTCTCCTAGTCATTCAGGACAGAATGGCTTGACGGACCACAAGAGTAATAGGCATCGATAAACGAATGCACGCATACTCTTGACTATCAATTGACAGACGAGGGTCAGAATACAACTAAGGAGGAACAACTCGAGGAACATATAACTTTCTGAGTTGTGGATGCATAGATTAGTATGTCGAGCGAAGCTCAACATTTCTTCCGGATAACCCATGCGGAAAAAGGTAGAACTGGCAGAGCCACAATATATAATGGAGAACTCATCAAGAGCACTCTGGTTGTGATCGTTCAGTTCAACGAGGAACTTCTGCCATAAGTAGTTCATGGTATTTGGAAGAAGAAGATACCACGGACTTCAAGGACTATCGCAAAGGTTACTAATAACCTAAGGGAGCTAGCAATTACTATCAACATGAAGTAAGTAGGGTGAATCTCGGGTTCAAAACCCAGAAGTGAAATGCCTACTAACTAAGTGGCATCACGGGATGCTTTCGAGAATGATGGCCAGAATCATCACACTGGGAACAAAAAGCATGGCTGGATTACTAGGTGATACTCTAGGTACCTAGGGTCATAATAATAACTCCAACATATACGTCGAGGCAATAAAGTACCTCAACTCACTAATTTGTGTGATTAATCTTACCAAAAGGACATCGGGAACGGGAAGAAGGGATTTGCAAATGCATCAGACTGTTTAGAAACCTGGGATGACTCGGACAGCATAACGGTTGTAAATGCTCAGAAAAGATTTGAGACAATCACAAAAATGGTGGCATAACCACTCAGAAGCACAATATCAAGGTTTCGAGATCAACAATTAACATACGGAAGTAGTAGGAACTGAACTCAAGCTTAAATCCAACAATCTTATAAGTCTACGGATTAGTAACACGTGATCCTAATAGAAAGAAGAGATAGCCTAGTTCTTAATCCCCGTAGGAAAGATAAGATGACTCAGATCAGAGGGCCATGAGGTATAAGGAGTAAAAAGAGCCTTACGTTCCATCCCACAATCAATTCCCTTATATAACTAAAGCATTTCTAGACTCAACTTCGACCAGTTTGGCTTGGTAATCCTACAGGCAGTCAGGCTCTGATACCAAAGCTGTCAGGACCCCGACTCAATGCCACATCGATCTAGCATGTAACACCTCATATCACTTTGCGGCCTCACGCACGGTATTCCCACGGGTGCCACCTACCTGGCCCGAGACCGTTTGCGCCTTTTGGCTCACGTATATGATAGTGTCACTAGCATCCATATGACAAAGAACCCGGGCTGACATGGCTAGTCGTGAACCCAAAGTGGCACTAACTTATAGGGACAGGCATCCATGACCCAGCATCGAACGTGTCGGTCATCAGCGAGTGAATTCAGGCTGTAGCACTGGGCTAGCAGGACTCCGGTGAACCGGGCTGTAGCGGGCTAACAGGACTCCGATATTCATCGCATGACATTTCCCCGAAGGGACAGACACAGGAACGAAGAAGGACACATGCCGGCCAGCCTAAGTGTTCCGGAGCAGTAGCAAGCTACCATGGCTCAGTGGAAACACTAGGAGACATTTCCCGATAAGAGAGGCTACTAAGGATAAACAACTAGATAGTCAGATCCCACACATACCAAGCATTTCAACAACATACACACAATATGCTCGATATGTGCAAATACAACATGGCATCACAACATGACTCTACGACTCAAGTATTTATCAGGCTCCGAGGAGCGAGATATTACAAACATGGGTCTCATGACCCAACAATCAGAGCATACAAGTCAAAGCACAAGCGGAAGCTTAACATGTCTGAGTACAGACAACTATAAATGAAAAAGGCTGAGAAGCCTGACTATCTACCAGATCTTGCCGAGGGCACAAGATCGTAGCTGAGGTAACAAGCTAAACGTCGAAGTCCACGTGGAATTACTAGTGAGACTGAAGTCTCTCTGCAAAAACATAAATTAAGCAACGTGAGTACAAATGTACCCAGCAAGACTTACATCAGAACTAACTACATATGCATCATTATCAACAAAGGGGATGGTGGAGTTTGACTGCAGCAAGCCAGCTTTGACTCGGTGGCTATCCTGAACTACGACTGCAAGTAACTCTTTTGAGGTGGCGCACACGAGTCCACATATTCACCATATCAATACACCACTATGGATCCGCTCCCGTCTCCCTACGAGAACGCCATCCATAGCACTCACGCTTATCTTGCGTATTTTAGAGTATCCACTTTCACTTGTCTATGAACTATGCAAGGGGTCCAAGTTTCCATATCCGAGGAATCTGGCTATTCGAATAGATAGTGATAACCCTGCAGGGGTGTACTTCTTCACACACGCTCTCGCCACTTATCGCCCTGTACACGTCATGTACCTCGGCAACCTTCAAGCGGAAGCCGGGCGAGGGAGTCGGCCACGACCTGACTAACCATACAAGTCTCTCGTCCAGGTTTATCGCCTATTCAGGTTCCATCCGCAAGGAGATCCGGCCGGGGTGTCGCTCACGGCCCCAAACGATGTGAGCAGGGTTCCCAAGCCCACCATCCGGGTGCCACTTGGTACACCGTGCCACTGTGCCTAGTCTGTCCCAAGCCCACCTGTACCGGGTGCCACTTGGTAGACTACTAACACTACCTACAAACACCAGAAACTAGTTGCAACTCCTGGACAGAGATCATGTTGATTAATAAGTCGAGAGGGGTCGAGTTACCGGAACCCAATGTGTGGTAGTAACTGGTCATGGATCACAAACACAGAACTCGGTTCCTGAAGACGGCTGCAATGAGACAACCCACCATGTACTCCTACATGGCCTCTCACCGCTACCTTTACCAAATCGTGTTCACACACTTAGCTCACACACAGTAGGACATGTTCACACACCTCTGATTCATCCCCGATGAATCAGACTTGACTCAACTCTAAGCAGTAGAAGGCATGACAAACAAGCATGAATGAGTAGGCACATCAGGGCTCAAACAACTCCTACTCATGCTAGTGGGTTTCATCTATTTACTGTGGCAATGACAGGTCATGCAAAGGATAAAGGGGTTCAGCTACCGCAGCAAGTAACAAATATGTCGTTGTTGTCCTAATGCAGTAAAAGAGAGCAGGAGCGAGAGAGTGGGATTTTATCGGAATGAACAAGGGGGTTTTGCTTGCCTGGCACTTCTGAAGATAATATAGCTCTTCATCGGTGCCATCGATCACATCGCCGGTACACGTCTATCGAGAGGGGACAATTACCGGCAAACAAGGAAGAACACAATCAATGCAATGTGACAATATGATGCATGAATGTGACATGGCAATATGATGTGATTTGTGCTGATGCAACTAAACCAGATTAAATGAAGTTGGTTTGAATCCAAGATTCAAATTCAAACTCCACATGTGGTTATTTAAATGCCATTTAATTGAATTGTCCTAAACAGTGGTCATAAGTTGTTCTAACATGCATGAAAATGGTACAGATGGATAGATTGGATTTTTCTGATAATGTTTCATATATAAATTATCTCATTTGGAGTTACGGTTGAATTTCTATGAATTTTAGAAGTTTTGGACATTTTATGAAAATAATAAATCATTTAAGATTTATTTAAATTCCAGAAAGGAATTATTGCGTCAGCATGACCTCATAGTGACGTCAGCAGGTCAACGGGCGCCGTCCAGGTCAAACTGACCTGTGGGCCCTGCGTGTCAGTGTCTGGACTAAGTAACCTAATTAAAATTAACCCTAACTAACTTGGTTAGCCGGGCGGGGCCCGCATGTCAGTGAGTCAGTGGCTAAAATAAAATTAGTTATTAATTTAACCAAAAGTTAGCAGGGGCCGGGCCCACCTGTCAGTGACCCTGGGGAAGTCAAACAGGGTCAAATCCCGGGTCAGTGGGGTCAAACCCACCGGCGGCTTGACGCCGGCGAGGCCAGCCGCGGTGGCGAGCCTCGGGTTTGTGTCTCCGGCGACCAAACGGCCGGCGGAGGGCGTCTACGTGACGCGGGCGCTCGTCCGCGTCGAGTAGTGGCAGCGGTTGGGCCTAAGATGGCCGGAGTCGTCACCGGCGTCGACCGTGGCGGTCGTCGGAGCTCGGGCGAGCTCGGGGTTGACGCTACGGTGGCCGGGGAGGCTCGTGCGAGGCACATACGTGCTCTACGCAGCGCGGGGAGAAAGTTGAGCACGAGAGCCGGGCCACTAGGTGGCCGGAGGCACGTCGGCGGCGGTCATAGGCGGCGGCGGGTTTCGGCCGAACTCGGTGCAGTTGCTGTGGTGCTCGAGAGCGAGAACGGGAAGGGGGAGGAGGAAGAGGAGCTCACGGGGAGTCAGTTGGAGCAGACGGCGAGCTCGGGGAGGCGGCAACGGCGGCAAATCGACGGCGACGGTCCTTGGTGGCCGAGGAGGGGAACGGCGGGGCTAGCGGCATCCAGGGGCTTCCGCCGTCGGGTGGCTCAGTGAGGAGGAAGAGAGGGACGAGGCGGAGCTCGTGGGCGTGTCGGAGAGGCTCGAGGATGGCTACGGCTACGGCTATGGTGAACGGCGGCAGCGGCGTTTGGCCGTGCGTGTGAGAGCGAGCAGAGGGGGATAGGGACGAAGGGAGAGATACGGGAGAGTGAGAGAGGGTCGAGGGGGGTGCGTGGCGTCTCCCAGAGGCGTCCAGGCGTCGAGGTGGAGCGGCAAGCAGGAGGTGGCCGGGGCGAGCGCCGGCGTGCGTCGGCCACTCGCCTGTGCCTACTGGCGCGAGGAGGAAGGCGACAGGGGGGGAAGCGGCGGTGGGCTGGGCCGTGCTGGGCCGGTGGTGGCGCCAGGTAAGTGGCTGGAGGAGCTGGCCCAGGTAGGTTTCTCTCTCTCCTTTTTCTAATTCTTTCTGTTTTCTAGTTTTTGCTATTTGTTTTGATTTAGTAATAATACCAAATCATTTTAATAAATCCTGAAAATAATTGTGGGCATTAACTGAATTATCACAGAGGCCCTCAACTATTTTCAGAATTGTTGGAGCATTTAAAAATATTAACAGTATTTAAATGCCCCAATTCAAATACAATATGGTTTACTCAAAAATCCAAAAATGTCTTGGAAAAATATCCATCATCTCTGGAAATGGTTTTCACCCTTTTCCATTAATCATGAACATTTTTGCAAACCAATTTGGGTTCTTTGAAAATATTTTGAAGTTGAACCTATTTGCATTGCTTTGGTGCTAGGGCTTGGTCATCCCCATTTCAAATTTCATGAACTTTAAACATGATGCACACATGGAAGCAAGCATAGGTCAGGCCAGAACTAGGGATGTGACAATATCCCTCTTCTTCTTCTATTTCCAACACAGCTTTCAGTTTTCCTTTCACATTCTTGCTCTCTTGTGTGCAAACACCAGTACCATGAGCTACACTGCAGCTGCTACTCTGACTTTCAAAGGCAACTCCTTCTTCATCAACAGCATAGATGGGTGGCTCACTGAGATCATATAACACAGGATCTTCATACACAATAGTGGATAATTCTTGCCTCTCAAACTGGCTGCAAGGAGGTGGAACAGTGGATAATTCTTGCCTCTCAAACTGGCTGCAAGGAGGTGGACATGCCCTCACTAACAAATTTAAAACCTTACACTCCTCAACCTGCCTCTTTACTAGTTGCAACTCAGCATTACTCTCTACCATCTCCAATCCTTTCTCCCCTAAATCTGGATTCTCAATGTGAAATAGCAGATCATATTCACTAAATCCTTGGGTTTCCATCACTGCAATCATATTCATGTATGTCACATCTGAACTGCAGAGCTTCAGCTCAAACATTTCTGAAGCATCAAAATGGAACCTAACATCCAAAATGTCATCATACAAACTGCAAAATGAAATAATAGACAAAATTGGTTAATAAACAATTTTGCTTAACAGATAGGCTAACATATAAACAAAGCTTTGTTTAAGTTAACATATAAACAATTTAACCTTGCAATATGAATAAACTAAACAATTACTACAAAATCAAACAATGTAAACAATTATCTTAATGCAACCCTAATTACAGAGTGGGTACTTAACTCACAGCAAACTGATGTTTTGTATTTTCATATAAGTAGTTAACAGAATTGTCCACTAATGATGCTCTACTCTAGTTAGGACTCATTTAATCCACTATGCTTCTCTGCTCTAATGGTGCTCTGCTCTAATGGTGCTCTGCTCTAGTTAGGACTAAGAAATAACAATGTAAGCCACTAATGATGCTCTGCTCTGCTCCAGTTAGGTAACACATAATGCTGCTCTGACAATTTGTACTAACAAATAACAATGTAATCCACCAATTTGGACTAGATGGGACTCATGTAATCCACTATACTTCTCTGCTCTAGTTAGGACTAGCTATTAGAGTGCTAAACATGCAGGCAGTAGAAACCTAACCCTAATCCCCAATTTCAGTGAGCAAGAATGGAACAGTTGACCACTTACAGAACACCACCGAAGCCATGAGTCCAGTGATGGGCGGTGCTAGGGTTGGCCACCCAAGTTCGCGCCAACTGCAGCCTCTGCTCCATCGACAACGCCGGCTCCGCAAAATCTTCGTCCTCGCTACTGTACTCCGAGCTGGAGTAGCCACCACTGCCATCGAGGCCTAAGCGGGGGAGGTCGCCGCCGCTCACATCGCCCCGGCCATCGCCGCCTGCCAGAGTCGCCGAGGCCATCGTCGCCTAGGGAGGCACAACAGCCGGGGGGGAGAGGAGGGCGCGAGGGAGGAGCAGCCGCGCGGGAGGTGACAGTGCCTAAGCAGTTCGATCCTAGGCTACGACGGCGTGCTGTGGCGGGCAGGGAGGCAGCCGCCGGCGAGGGTGCGAGGGTAGAGCGGAGTCGGGGTCTGGCTTGGTCGCACCAGCGAGACCTAAATGGTGCGAGCCGGCCTCGTCCTAGTCAGCGCGCGGGCACGCGCGCACTGGCCAGCGTGGCGCCTGACGGGCGGGCCCAACCGGTTAGCTTTTCTGTCAATACGTATAAAACGAACTTTTAGTCTTTTTTTGCAACGGCTCGCCCCAATCTTGGTACTGACACGTAAAAATTACCAATCTTGGTACCAATCTGCTTGCAATGCCTCAATTGTGGTACTTCTATGTAATTTACTCACGTTTGAAGTGGCAAATAAAGGGTGGCCGGTCACGGTTCACGGACGTTAGAGGCCTCAAAATGAGGGGTGACCGGTCATGGTTCGCGGACGTTTGAAGGGCCGGATTAATTAGCGGCTGTAGATGCTCTTGGAGTTTTACTCCCTCTCCGGTTTATAGGGCTTATCTCAAAATCTTAGTTTTTTCATTTTATAAGGGTCAATTTGGTTGTTCTCCTTCACAAGTTCAGATTCCAAGGTGCATTAAATAATTGCATACAGGTATTAAGAGAAAATTGACCAATGCATGTACTTTATGCATACATGCATTGCAATTAATACATTGGTAAACATATATTTTTGAAGAAAACAAAAGCATTAATTGGGTGTTTTTGCAAATTACAAAAAAAATTCCACCACTCACCATATACCTTGGTTGGTGAAATTTTTGAATTGGGCCCTATAAACTGGAAAGGAGGGAGTAATATTTTCTTTAGCCTGGCATGGCATGGTGGCATGCACGCAGCGCATAGGATTCTTCTGCCGTCCGTCCCGGCGTGATAAACAAAGGCAGGTGGGGCGCGAGCAGCACCGAAAGGGACCAAAACTCGTGGGCCGTGTCGGGCACGGGTGCGACTTTTCTAGCACGAGCAGATCTGGCCTCGGTACCCGGCAATTAATACGAAGTTAATGAATTCCGGCCGGAACGATCAGGCAGGCGCGTGCCAGCTGCGCAAACAACAACTACTGGTTTCTTTTTTTCTGAGAACAACAACTACTAGTTTCCTTTCCTATACTATTCCGTGCTCATAACAGACGCCACAAAAAACAGGCTATCTTGAAGGAGATCAGGCCAGATGCGCCATCCTTTCTCCGTTTCTTCCTCTGCCATGGCTCTACCAAACCTCGCCGCCGGGCCCTCCCGTCGTCGGCGCCTGCCCGCCGCCGGGCCGACCAGGCCTTCTCGACCCGACGCATGCCTGCGCTGGGCGTCGGCCGTCGTCGAAGCACGCCGCTGGGTCGGACGTGTGACGTCCAAGCACGGCACACCGCCGGATCGATCCCCCGCGTCGATGTAATCCTGGGCCATCGTCGGTGCACGTCGCCGGATTGAAACTCGCGCCGTCGGCGAAGCGGCCCGCCGGTGCCGACGTATGATTGGGCTGGTCGTCCAAGCCGTACGTGGCAGGATGGATCGATCCTGGCCATGACTGAAGCACAACGTCGGATCCAACTCATACCAGGTAAATTCCTTGTTCGTTCGTTTCGAATCAGTTTACGCTCTAAGTCGTTGTATAATCCTCATGTTGAAATCCTCGTCCGTTATGGGAGGGATCGAAGTGGATCATCCATGGCTAGTGGCGGTAGTCCAAATCGTCCATGACACCCCGGGCAAAGATGAGAAATTTAATTAACCTTCACGTCGGTAAAACACACGGTTTGTACATAGATCCATGCATAATCTCCCGGTCTGAAAACATAAAACAAAAAGAATAAAACCAGAAAGGGAATCTAGCTTCTCTAAGAAGAACAATACAAAGATCTCTGTACACATCTAATGAGCTATTTATTTATTTGTTATCAAGGCCTGAATACTCTGCACTGAATTTTTGTCAACAGTGCTAGGCATATGAAAAACAAGTATAATGAGAACATTTACAGCCAGACTAGGCAAATCCGGACCCTTAAACACTCACGGACGCGCTCACGCACCCGGGCTTGTCTACTGGCAGTGATCGGCCAGTCATCAAATTTGCTCATCTGTATCCGGATACCTCAATATTAAAAATCTCAAATCCATGCAAAGAAAAAAAAAATCCATGTACTATGTAGATCAACTACCGTAGTCCTCGTGGGAGTTGTCCACTATCTCCGTGCCCGGCTCCGGGTACATGGGCGGCAGCCACAACTTTGGCTCCTTTGGCTGATCCGCATCGGCCTCCGCATCCATCTCCGCTTCGACCTCATCGAAGAGCGCGTCGGTTGCCGCTCGTTCCTGCCAGATGAACTATCGGTGGTTGTCGCTCGTTCCTGCCAGATGAACTATCGGTTGGCATCCACGTAGACCTCATCCTGGATGGGCTCCAAGATTGTTTGTTGCTCCGCCATCTCGTCCACTTGGGTGACGGCGAACTGGGCCTCCGCGTCCTTCACGTTGAAGCCTGGAGCTGGCGAGCTGGCGCTAGCTCATGCTTCGGCTGCTCCGCCTCGTCCTCCTTCGGATCCGCCACCTCCATCAGAGTCGGTTGCTGCTCCTCTCCCTCCTCCTCCTCTTCCTCCTCTGGCTTCAGTGAGTCCGGAGGCATCTCGGCAGTGATGCGGGCGGCGAGCGCGGCGCGTCTCGCCCAGTTCTCCTGCTCGATTTGGTACGGCGCTCCGACGTGAGCATAACGTACATGGTTATCTTCTGTCGGACCATGGCGAAGCCGGAGAGCGTGGAAAAAGCGGCGGAGCGGGAGAGAGGAGGTGGATGTGCTCGGGTTGGCGGCGCGGAGAGGGGGAAGATGGATGGGTTAGGGTTGGGGGATGCCGGCCGGCTTAAATAGTCAGATTTGGCCTCGGGCGGTGAGCCGGTGTGGCGCCATGCGGCATTCACACCCCCCAACCGAGTAGACACCCATCAGACCACTGGGTTTCGGGGCAATTCCACGTGGGACCCCATCGCCATTCCAATGACTGAGCTACTTGGTGGTGTAGTAGTATGGCGGCTACAGCTGCTCTGTCCAGGCCGGCGAGTTATTGCCGGCGACACCCCCTGCAGCCCGCTGACCCTCTTTGCCATAAGAGGTAGTGCCTAACCGGCCGGCGCTGCAGCTACCTCCCTTCTTCTTTGTTTACGGCGGCACTTGTTGTGTGTTGCCAAGTTGATCTTGCCGGCGACCACCATCTCTGGATCCTCCGTCTCTGGCTTCGGCGGCACTTCAGATATCTCTATCGGGTCCATGCGGCAGTGCCCGGGGAGAAGGGTGGGAACTAGGGTCGAGGGTGTCGGTGATCGAAGCGGAGCAGGTTGGAAAGCATGGACTTTAGCACGGAAACGACTTGGAATGGTCCAAATGTGTAAGCTCCGGTGGGGTTTTGCCTCAGTTTGGGGTGTCGGGGCCTACGTGGCGGAGGTCCCGAAGCCTGTAAACCGCCCCTCGGTTTGGTGACAGTTTGACGGAATTCAAACGCGCGGATGCGTATACAACATTGGATGATGAAAAAAATGTCGATCATGGCCGGATTTGGGGTGTAGCCAGGGAGTTGCACTAACCTACTCCGCCTCAAACACCCGGGCGTCTCAAACCCGCCTCAAACACCCGAGCGGACATCTCGGTCAGTGATCGATAAAAAAAAACCCTAGACGAGCGCCTCAAACGGGTCTCAAACGTCTGGGCTAACCGATATCAAGGCGGATATGGGGCGGCCAGGCGCATCCGCCATGTAGGTCCCGACCCACACTGGCCCACCCAACCCAGATATATCCCCACCCCCAATCCGCTCGTCAGACCAAACGCTAGCCACTTCACTTCATTCCTACCCACTCCCCTCCGCCACCTAAGCTCCTGCCTCGTGATCTCCGGTCTTCTTCAGCAATGACGGGCAGCGGATCCGACGACGATCAGTACAAGATCCGTCGACTGGGTTGTCGTCACGTGCTGTTTGGAGGAGGCAATGGTCGTCCGCATTGCACTCTGCCGCTTCGACAGAACACGGCTGTAGATGCTCTAACCTCCTTTTCTTAATGGATCATCCTACTTACTACTGATGATGGATCCAATTTGGATCGGTGACATCGAACAAGTCAAGGCCAACAACAGGCCCATGTACTTGCACCGCTCCAGCCTCATCCCCCCACTAATCCGTCGCCCCTCTCTCTCCCTCGCGGAACGCCGAAACCCATATGCCCCGAGCCGCTCAAACCCTAAGAATTCCGGCCGCCTCCTCTCCCCCTCTCCGGCCGCCCCTCTCCGGAATCTTGGGTAGCTAATCTCCCCGATCCGTTCACCTCTAGTTTGATCCAGTGATTCTTTGGGTTGTGGTCGCTTCGCCACTAACCGAACGATCGTTCCCCGTCGCCTGCTTGTTTCTAGGCGTACCGTCGACGAGGAAGCAGCGAGATGGTGCGAGGTCGTCAGGGCGGCGGCGGGCGCAAGCGGCAGGAGAGGCGTCTGCCTGATTTCCCTGTAAGCCTCTCTTCTTTTCCCTTCCCGATCCATGTGCCTCGCTATCTGTTTGTCAGGATCTAGGTGTTTGTTTGGAAGCCTCTGCTCCCTCGTGGCCACTCGATTTTGCAGTCCCCCTTTTTCAATGGGGGTGCTCTGGATCATCACTTTTTGAACCAAATCGACTTGGTGCCTTTGTTCATCAATTTGAACCGACTGACTGGGTACCTCGGTTCATCAATTTGAACCGACTGACTGGGTGGCTTGGTTGATTGGTTTGAACCAACTGAAGGGGTGGCTTGGTTCATCGGTTTAAACTGATAGGGTCTGATTGATTAGTTGTAGTTCTTGTTGAACCATAGTGATGATTCATTCCAGTGTCTTAAGGATTTTGTTTGCCATTAAGTTCATTATACATCTGTATTATATAGTTTTTTGTGTTACAAAAATATGCTGCTCCCCTAAAAAAGATGGGCAGTCCAATGTATTGCAATTTGAGGTTATTGTGTTTTAAATGCTTTTGTTCAACAATTCTTTGTTATATCATATTTACCCAATTTTTCATTGAACTATGGTGCAAGGATCATTTTAATATGATCAGATTTAATGATCAGTTGTAATAATTCTTATTGCACCCATAGTTCAAAAAAGAGCTAGGCCTAATTGTGCGTTTTGCCACCGCCTTGTGCTTTACTGACCAAAGCGCATGCTTATGCGCAATTATGTGCAGATTAAGCGCAGTTATGCGCAATGCGTTTTGCCAACGCCTAGAACCTAGGCGTGCTTAAGCGCTCGCTTAGGCGCGCCTTTTTAACTATGATTGCACCTAGGTGCAATGATCAATTCCATTGTCTTGCTGGATTTTGTTTGGCGTTAAGTTGAATATACATCTGCACTATATTTTAGTTTTGATGTAATGTTACTGCTTCGCAATGAAGATGCCCAGTCCAATGTACTGTAATTTGAGGTCATTTTATTTAATGTCCATTATTAAATCTTAATTCATCTTGATGCATGTCTATTGTAAGTCGAGGCTATTTTATTTAATGTCCATTGGTAAATCTTAATTAATGTCGATGCATGTCTAATGTGTTTTGAATGCGTTTGTACAACCTTTTTTTATTAAATCAGAATTTTATTAAGATTCTGTTTTAGTAGTCATGGTTACTCAATTTTTGTTTTGGTTTTTGTGTAGCCACGTGAAGATGACAAGTCAGTGAAGAAATACCTACATGGTAGGGTCAAGAAAGCTGTAAGTGCTTGTTTTGAATCTGTACATTTTGTTTTCGTGTACCTTCTGCAAGCTTGTTTTGCAACTTCTTCTACCTGCCCACTTAAATGTCGGTTTAGGGGTCCAAATCTGTCCAGAAGTGGCTCATATTAGAACAGTAGACTCATATTAGTGTTTTTGATTTTCTGCAAATTTTTCAAATTTTTCTGACATGTTCAAATTTTCTCCATAGTTTGAAATTTTTGCTGCCCGGAAAACCCAAAAGTTCTGCCGAAAGTTGAAAATAGGGGTATTATGACAAATACTGCAGTACACACTGAAATACATGTAATTCTCGAAAGGTTATTCTCTTAATTGTAGAGAATGGCATAAGTACAAGTATGAGAAAGCTGGAGTGGCACATATCCCATTCTTGTTTTTGTAATGGCATTTCTCCAATCGGTGACAGTTGCAATTGCATAGATCCAATTAACCCTTATATTATTAAGGCATTCCGTAAGGAATGTACTTCTAAAAGCATTGGTGTCAGACATTACTTATGTCATGTTCTAATTTCTTCATAGGAGCTCGATGATTACAGATTACCGACCATATTTGAGATTGAGGAGCCACAAGTCGTCCAGAGGAACCGTGGTCTGGTGACCATCTATAACAAGATGGGTCAACTGCGCCGGAGGTCTGTTTTTCAGCTGTTCTTGCCTGTACGCTGTCTTTCTTCTGTTAATTCTCTAGCTGTGTTGAGCCTTTAGCAGTCTTACCCTTTCTCCCTGGCTATAGATGGTATTTCTTCTGCATCAATGTGATATTAGTTGTCTCTAACCTCTAGGGCTCATTTTAAACTCACTTAGCAATTAAAAAATGTAGAAATCATGGTTGATGTCACACTGTTATATTTGGCCTTGTAATAACTTTTTCTGTGCTTTAAAAACAAAATTAAGATGTTTTCAATATTGTTTCACATGAAGATGACGTGATTTCTCTTAAATTGAGAAACTGAAACATGTGGATTTATATTCATAAAAGAGACCTGGTGCATGTTGGGCTGTTGGCTCAGTCATTACATTTACATTGAGAAACTGTATTCCCATCTTTACATTTTAGTACCCCATTTATTGGGGCACAAGAGTAGCGCAACATCTTAATTAGTGATATCAACAAATGAGAATTAAATTTCTGCTGAAGTGAATAAACTCTGAACTTCTATGTTATTGATCTTACTATGTACCATTTGACATGTCTCAGGTTCTATAAGCTGATGATTGAGGGTCGCCAGGGGTCTAAAGAAGGAAATTTCATCAAGGATAAACTAAAAGTCTTTCTGAAGGAAGTAAAGATCCTCCAGGATCAGGTCAAGAAACTGCGTGGAGTGGATGGTTACTTCAAGATGCCACCTGTCCTTGCGGAGGACCTGGTTTTGTTGAAGTAGACTCTAGGAAACCCGCTTGTGCTACTAACTAAACCACACCAATTTTGGAGTGTAACTCTTGCTAAGCTGTCCTATGTGGAGATGGAGCATGCCTCAAGCTGCTCTTCGCAACTAAGATGTCCTTTGGTGTAGAAGCATTTTTCAAGCTGCCATGCTTGAAGAGGAGTCGAATTGGTTGCGGGGTAACCCTCTGCTGCAAGTTAGGGTAAACCTCACCCATTCTGGCCTGTAATCGCAACTAAGCTAGATGAAAATTGTTTTTGGTAGTGGTGGATAATGCATCATGCGTCATATGTAGACTACTAAATTTCCACCAGCTTTTTCCACAGCTGCCTGAAAACGTTTGTTAGCATATCTGTGAGAATTTCTGTAAGTGCTACGACTTATTATTTCTTCTGTTCTTGGGTTGCGTGGTAAAAAAGCCCCCTTGTGCTGTAGGGAACATACATTCTAGTTTGAAATTAACTACTTTTCCTCTCTTCGGAAGAGAAGTTGTGGGAAGATTGCATATAGGAAAATTTGTTAATTTTGGAGTATGTGTTGTTTGAACGCTAGAATGTTGGCCATAGTACTTTATTCCTTCACATTTCTGGCTTATATTGTTTTTCATGATTATGTAAAGCAATATTCACACAAGTGCCACAGTGTTAGTGGCAGCAACGGAGCTAGCTATATCAGTAACATTATAATCGTTTCCAATAATCCATTGGCTGCTGTGCAATAGTCAGTATCTTTTTTTGTTGTTGAGCAGATCAGTATCTTTTATTTCAATTTGGGGTCCGCTGAATGATATTCATCTGCACGATGGGATTGATGACTTCCTGGTTTGGAAGTGGAATGCAGATGCTAAGTTCTTTGTCAAGTTTGCATAAGACATTCGGTTTCATGGGCAAATTTTTGCTGGTGGGCCCAGCCGGCTAAAGGATTGAAACACACATTTGAAGGAGAGAAATGAATGAATGCATTTTCGAGCAGGACGTCTCCTAGTTTTTCAGTGTATCGTTTGATGAAGCTTGCCAGGATTATTCCCAATTCAGCCGATGGCAGATGCTGATAACCCAGCTGTTGCTGTACGTACTCTTTACTTTTTTGTTCCTTTTTCATTCTGTTTTACTTATGCTCATTGAGCTGCATTGTTTCTCCATTTCCC
>NC_057812.1:22435566-22443707 GCF_018294505.1 Triticum aestivum
ATGCGGTCACGATCCCCTCCTTTCGATACGTCCTCCCACTCTCCGGCGTCCCTGTTTTTTTTGTCAATACCGATACCCTCCCCTCTCACGATCAACCAGCGATCCCGTCATGACATCCCTCATGATCACCGGGCGATCATGTCATGACATCCCACATCTCTAGATCTCTCCCTCCCTCTCAAAACGAGTGAATTGCATAAACCATCGACATTAAAGGCTAGAGTTATAGAAAATACGCTTCCCAAAAAACCACTAATTTTGCATCAATTATTTACGAAAAACACTAGCTGGCCGATTTGGGCGTTTTGATGATGATTTTGACATGTGGGTCTTGCTAGACAGGGTGATGTGGCAAAGAAAACTGCCATGTGGGCGCATTGACCAGGAGCTCCGGAGCACAGGAAGACGGCGGCGGGCGGGCGGCTCTGCGGCGCGGCTTGCTGCTGTTATTGTTGCTCGCTAGCTGATGCACGCCCTAGCAGCAGCAACACGCACACCTATTGTACGCACGCGCATGCCGTTGCCGCTACCGAGCTCGTCTGTCGTCTCCATGGATAACGCCTTCTCCTCGCCTTGAAAGTATGTCCGTGAGCTCCGCCTCGTCGTCTCGGTCATCCCTGACTAAGAAACTGTGCCGAGCTGCCGCGAATCCTCTGCACCGTCGTCGTCCTCCCCAAGATCGTCCGCCGGCCGCCTCGCCTGATTCGCCACCGCCGCTGGACCTCGTCCTCCGGCACGGCCGCGGCGCAGTGACGCAACCCAAGCATCGCCCTGAGAATAAAGAATGGTCAACATCGTCGCGGGACTCCCCCAAGGACGGCCGGCGCCGCCGCTGCTCGTGCCCATGCGCGGCTGCTGCTTGCTTCGGTGCGCGGCCGGCGCAGTTACTGATCGCGCCCGTGCGTGGTCGTCGCATCTGCTGCTTGCTCCGGTGCGCGGCCGGCTTCCTCCCTGCAAGGCGAGGTGGGCGGCCGCAGCCCCTCGCCGTCTGGAGACAGAGAGAGGAGGGAGGAAGGGGAGGCGCGGGGGAGAGACTAGTCAACACGCCTAGGTGGCGGTTTCTTGCCAAGCTGGCTCCTGACATGTGGGACCCACATGTCATATCAACACAATGTAGATGCTAGCACTTGTACATACGAGCATACACTCACCCTTATGAATGCACATACGCACCCCTATAAACATCTTCGAGAGACTAAGTTATCATATCATCTTGAGATTTACAAAGTCAACGTAGGCACCTCGTCGTCGACAGTCTCCAATGCATCGCCGGAAATATTACAATCACTTTCTTTTCATGGTAATACGTATCTCATTCATATTACGAAGATCAAGATACAAGTCATGTAAAGACCGACATGACAAAAACTGAAAATATAGCAGAACATCTTTGAGCTTGACACCAACGCCCGTCATCTGCCTCCGGCTCCATCACAGCAACCACAGAAGAAAAGAATAACGGATCACCTTCTCACCGAGCTTGACGTGACTCCATGGTGATATGCGGTTTTGCGGATCTCGAAGGTGGCTCACCAAAAGTGAAGCTCTTGCCGTTGAACGAATTAGACTAGGACAACATTCGGGACACGTCATTGAACTCCAGATCTGACACCCCACCATGACTAAGGCGCCGAAGTAGGAAACCATACCTGTCATTCACGAGCTCGACGCAGCTCCATCGATGATATGCAGCTTTGTGGACCTCCAAGGTGGCTCACCAAAAGTGAAGCTCTTACCGTTGAACCAATCAGACTAGGGCAACACTCGGAGATGCCATCGAACTTCAGACCTGACACCCCACCATGAGTAAGGCGCCGAAGGAGGAAACCATGCCTGTTATCCACGAACCATGAACCCAGCACACGTTTCGTCTTCTAGATGTCGTCGATGCAGACCACAATCTGCATCCACTCCTAGACTACCTCACAAGCTCTGCCGACGCTGAACCAAACGCCGTCGCAACGGCGGAGTCCAAAGACACAGGTCCACTACGAGGATGCCGCCATCATGCACATACAGTCCCAAAATACGTATGTGGGCGTATTCATGTATGTGGCTCCACATGTTAGTGACTAATGGTGCTTGGCTGATGCATTTTTGTACAAAAATCCTTGTTATTTTTTATTCGCGAAGAAGAACACTTTCTTTTTCACAAAACCCCTTTGCGCTTTTTAATTTGCAGAAAAGGCAACCACTGTGTTGCGAGAATTAACGAAATTTACGCAAAACATGGAGGCACCAGTTCTCGCATACACGACCCATGTTTACCGGGCAGCGCTATTTCTTGCGTTCAGCGAGTCAAGGCGGCCGACTCGCTGAAGCGCGCGAACGTCTAGGCCGGCCCACCCGCGTAGGCAACACCAGCCTGTTTCATTATTATTTTTCTTCACGTTTTATATTTTTCTTTTTTCCTTTTTATTCTATATACAAAAAACACTCTTCCAAAATACATCTGAAAATGTTGAACAAGTATTTTTAAAATGTTGAACGAGTATTTGAAAAATGTTGAAGAAGTATTTGATAAAATGTTGATCATTTTTATAAAAATGTTGAACAGGTATTTAAAAAAGGTTGAATAAGTAGTAAATAATGATGATTGAGTATTTGAAAAATGTTGAACAAGTATTTCAAATATCTTGAATAAGTATCAAAAACGTTGATCAAGTATTTGCAAATGTTGAATAAGTAATGAAAAATAATGAACGAGTATTTCAAAAAATGTTGAACAAGTATTCGAAAAATGTTGAATAAGTATTAAAATATTGAAAAGTATTTGATAATTGTTGAATAAGCGTCCGGACAATCTTAAACATATATATAATAAATGTTTAACGGTTATCAGATATATGAAAATGTAGAGTCAAAACGAAAACAAACTTAAGAAAAAAACAAAAGAAAAACAAAAAATGGAGAAGGAAAATGAAAAACAAAAAAATGGAGAAGAAAAAGAAAAAGAAAAAGAAAAAAACCAAAAACAAAGAAAAACCAATCAAAAACCGAATGAAGCAGAAGAAATGGAGAAAGAGAAAAGGACCAGTAAAAATGGAGAAAGAATAGAGGAATAACCAATGAAAAACAAAAACCCGAAAAAGGAGAGAAAAAACGACTGCTTTTTCTGTAAGTAGACTGCGCCGAGGTATTTAAAACAAACTCAGCGTTTACCAGACTTTACATCCATTGAACGGGAATGCAGGTGGAGCTTACATGCGCTGCAAACACGGCGGCCCATTTTGCATGTGCTATTTTTTTCTAAGATATTTACAAAACATAAATAAAAAAGTTATATTCAAATACTTGCATGTTAAAAATATCATACATTCAGAAGAACATAAGTAAGTAAAAAAATCAAGATCTTTTTGTAATATATTTGTAAAACATAAGTAATAAAATTATGTTCAAGTATTTTGTGTGTTGTAAATAGTATACATACAAACAATCATTAGTAAATAAAAAGATCTAAATAAATCTGTAAATTATATAAAAAATATTTAGTTAATTCGAAAACTGAAAATATATTAGATAAGTATGTGTAATGAAACCATAACAAAATATACACTCAAGGCTTATTTAAATTATACAAAATGATGAATACAAAAATTTACTAAATATTTATGAATATTCATTTGTGTATAATTTCTACTCATTACTTATATTAAAAAATGTAATTGAAATATTACATATCAACATTTTAAATTTGAAATTATGATTTGTTAATTATATAAACATGTTTATAATTCATAAATATTATTGTAGTTGTATGAATATTTTTGGAATAATTTATGAACAAGTTTAAAAATAGTTTATTCCGTCTATATGTACAATAATTATAACACATGAATATTGAAAGATTATTTTTAAAACTGAAATTATAACTTACATACTATCTACAAATTTCTAAAGAACAAACATGTGCAAAATGGGCGGCACTGACCATGGCTCATTTAGCGCCTTTGTTCTGGTACATTAAGACTAGTTATCCATAGTTAGCTTGTACAGGTACATTAAGACCATTTAGTGTCTTCCTAAAAAAACGAACATGTGCAAAACGGGCGGTACTACCATGGCTCATTTAGCGCCGTTGTTCTGGTACATACAGAAGTGTCACGAGAAAAACAAATTTTCCATGTGGGAAAGTAAAAAATAGTCATGTACAAAATGTGATGCGAAACTTTTCAAAGCATTCATACTATTTAGACCATGGGAAACAAGAGACATATACACTTTGCCAGAACAATTATGGATCTACCATGGCAAGAAACTAATTTTTTTTGCCATGGCAACGAAAAAAGACAAGGATTTAGAGACACAGTAGTGGAAAGTGTCATACTGCTATCTAACAAAATGCCATGTTTTCGGAACAAATCATGTAGAAACTGTTGGGGGAACGTAGTAATTTCAAAATTTTCCTACGCACACGCAAGATCATGGTGATGCATAACAACGAGAGGGGAGAGTGTTGTCTACGTACCCTCGTAGACCGACAGCGGAAGCGTTATGACAACGCGGTTGATGTAGTCGTACGTCTTCACGACCCGACCGATCAAGCACCGAAACTACGACACCTCCGAGTTTTAGCACACGTTCAGCTCGATGACGATCCCCGAACTCCGATCCAGCAAAGTGTCAGGGAAGAGTTCCGTCAGCACGACGGCGTGGTGACGATCTTGATGTTCTACCGTCGTAGGGCTTCGCCTAAGCACCGCTGCAATATTATCGAGGATTATGGTGGAGGGGGGCACCACACACGGCTAAGAGAACGATCACGAAGATCAACTTGTGTGTCTAGAGGTGCCCCCTGCCCCCGTATATAAAGGAGCAAGGGGGGAGGCTGGCCGGCCCTTGGGGCGCGCCAAGGAGGGGCGAGTCCTCCTCCTAGTAGGAGTAGGACTCCCCTTTCCTAGTCCAACTAGGAAGAGAGAAGGGGGAAGGAAAGAGAGGGAGAGGGAGAGGGAAAGAGGGGCCGCGCCCCCTCCCCTAGTCCAATTCGGACTCCCCATGGGAGGGGGCGCGCCACCTCCTGGGCTGCTGCCCTCTCTCTCCCCTCAGGCCCACTAAGGCCCAATACTTCCCCAGGGGGTTCCGGTAACCCTTCCGGTTCTCCGGTTTTCTCCGAAATCACCTGAAATACTTCCGGTGTCCGAATATAGCCGTTCAATATATCGATCTTTATGTCTCGACCATTTCGAGACTCCTCGTCATGTCCGTGATCAAATCCGGGACTCCGAACAACATTCGGTACATCAAAATATATAAACTCATAATGAAACTGTCATCGTAACGTTAAGCGTGCGGACCCTACGGGTTCGAGAACAATGTAGACATGACCGAGACACGTCTCCGGTCAATAACCAATAGCGGAACCTGGATTCTCATATTGTCTCCTACATATTCTACGAAGATCTTTATCGGTCAGACCGCATAACAACATACGTTGTTCCCTTTGTCATCGGCATGTTACTTGCCCGAGATTCGATCGTCGGTATCTCAATACCTAGTTCAATCTCATTACCGGCAAGTCTCTTTACTCGTTCCGTAATAAATCATCTCACAACTAACTCATTAGTTGCAATGCTTGCAAGGCTTAAGTGATGTGCATTATCGAGAGGGCCCAGAGATACCTCTCCGACAATCGGAGTGACAAATCATAATCTCGAAATATGCCAACCCAACATGTACCTTTGGAGACACCTGTAGAGCACCTTTATAATCACCCAGTTACGTTGTGACATTTGGTAGCACACAAAGTGTTCCTCCGGCAAACGGGAGTTGCATAATCTCATAGTCACAGGAACATGTATAAGTCATGAAGAAAGCAATAGCAACATACTAAACGATCGGGTGCTAAGCTAATGGAATGAGTCATGTCAATCACATCATTCTTCTAATGATGTGATCCTGTTAATCAAATGACAACACATGTCTATGGTTAGGAAACATAACCATCTTCGATTAACGAGCTAGTCAAGTAGAGGCATACTAGTGACGTTTAGTTTGTCTATGTATTCACACAAGTATTATATTTCTGGTTAATACAATTCTAGCATGAATAATAAACATTTATCATGATATTAAGGAAATAAATAATAACTTTATTATTGCCTCTAGGGCATATTTCCTTCAGAAACTGCCATGGAAAAAATGTCAAAAATGCCATGTTCTGAATTTTGCCATGTTGCCTACTAAAATTTGCCATGCCACTAATTAAAAAATGCCCCTTGTGTGGTGTTGAATGCGAGGATGGATTCCATGCGCTTTGCAGGTGTCCCCTGGCAAGAGAGCTCTGACGAGTTATGGCCTTGGACTGGAACATCCCCAAGGTGGAGGCCATCGTCAACATTGGCCTAGAGTGGATCTTTTCACTGCTGGACCCCTTGGATGAGACGGCGAGACTGGTGGTGCTCATGACCATGTGGATAGTATGGCATGTTCGGAATGAGATCACACACGACAAGGCGCCGCCCACTGCCGAAGCCTCTCGATGCTTTTTGCACGGATACATCAACTCACTCTTGTGCATACAACAACATCCTGATGGTAACCTAGAGAAAGGGAAGATGGTGGTCCTGCCTTCACCACCACGTGCTCCAGAAAGTACGGCGCCCAAGGTGCGCGCACACTGGGTACCGCCCCAGCCGGGCTGGGTTAAGTTGAACACGGATGGGAGCTACATAACGGCCACAGGTGCGGCGGGAGGAGGTATGATCCTGTGTGATGACAGAGGCTAGATCATCTACAGCGCATGTAGGGAGCTACGTACATGCGACAACGCTTTAGAGGCGGAGCTAGCAACGTGTAGAGAAGGCTTGGAGCTGGCCTTGCACCGATCTAACCTACCTATTCTGGTTGAGTTGGATAGCGCGGAGGCGGTGTCGATGATTACAGCACGCGAGATGGATAGATCATCACATCATGCACTTATAGAGGAGATTCGTAGGTTGGCTGGAAGCGATGCTAGGGAGATATTTTTTACTCTTTGTAGCCGTCTGCAGAACAAGATTAGTCATGAGTTGGCCGCCTATGGCCGTAGCACTCCGCGCACAGCAGTCTGGCTTACTGCCGGGATGGATTTTGTTGTAAACCTGGCTCTCGCTGAGAAGCCTCCTTGAGTAATGAGAATTCCTTTTTCCCCGCAAAAAAAATTAAAAAATGCCATTTCTTTTTTAGAACAGGTCATGTACAAATTGCCATGGCCACTTCATTTGCAGAAAATAATCAGAAATTTCCATGGCCAGTTCATTTTCAGAAGAATTTATAGAATAGATCATGTATAAAATTTCCATGGCCAGTTCATGTATAAATTGCCATGCATTTCTAGAAAATAATCAGAATACTTGTCATGTGAACTGGGTGACATGCAAAAAAAGAAAATCAAAAACATGAAAAAATGGCATTGTGACCCCATGGCAGTTTCTACATGAACTATTCTACTTCAAAGGTGTACCCAAGTTTATATACACCATGCATGGCAATTTCACACAAATCTGCACAACACTTCTCCTGTCACGCTACACACGGAAATGAAAAATCGAACAACAACAAAACAAAGAGGGCGCATGTGTGGGAGAAAAGAAGACGATAAGTCAACCTTGAGAGCTCCATGGCGTCGGCCGCGTCGCCAGCCTCCCATGTCGGTGTCCTCCTTCGCTCGCCACTCGCAGGAGCGCCGCTCCGGAGGGATCCCCATCGAGCAACGCCTCCCCCATGCCTCCTACCCACCGAGCAGGGCGTGGCAACTCAAGGTCCTCCACCTCATGAACGCACGCTAGCGAGAGGAGTGGGGCATAGCCCATTGTGTGCTCCTGCAACCCTCAACACCTCAAGGAGCGTGTGGGCAACATGCCGACGTCGAGGCCGAGCTGGGGAAGAGGAAACAAGGTGCAACGGACACTATGGTGACGACGAGCCACCGACTTGCTCGTCGACCAACTAGACGTATCCCAGCAAGGTCCGCTTGCCGAGGATCTCGATGGGAACAACAATGACGTCGTGCACCTCTTCCGCGCCTCACCGATGATGCCTCCGGCGCAACTTGCCTCTACCCTTGTCTCTGCGGCTACAAGGGAGCACTGCCCTGATCCTGGATCCAGCGTCCTTCTGCCCTCATCTCCGGCCGGCGCTTCGAATCATTGGCGCCATGGTTT
>NC_057812.1:22444028-22458834 GCF_018294505.1 Triticum aestivum
CGTAGGGATGAGTTCGTTTGCGTGGCGGCTCACCCCCAACACACGGGTGGTTGCATCTGACGTGGCAAGCTTTGTTGCTTCAAGATCGGTGCGCACGATCCAACGGCTCTAAGGTAGTTCGCTATGAATTGCTTAATGTACATTCGCTGGTTAACATTTCCGATTTTTTTCTAGGAGAAGTAAAAAAAAGAGATATTTTTCAAGTGAAAGGAAAGAAATCTAGATTTGTTTTGAGGGGCAATAAAAAATAGATAGAAAAAGGGAAAAGGAATGAAAAGACAAACTTTTTTTTGTGAAAAGAAAAGATAAACGAAGTGGCAGGCAGGGATGGCTCGGCCCAGCGTGTCGTCGGTGGACTGGACTGGATGTCTAGTCGAGTTCGGAGTCCGGCGAGGGGTGGTGGTGGTGAACGGGGGCCAGGCCGATACCGACTGGGTCCGGAGTGGCCCGCTCGTTCGGCTAGGGTTCCTCTTGCGCTTCTTTATATAGAATAGATCCAGACGGCGCCGCTCCTCCCCCAAAATCCCCAAATCAGCGCACGCAGCCGACCAACCGACCGCGAAATCCATCGTCGATCAATAAGCAAGGCCATGGCGGGTAATAAGAAGAAGAAGGAGGCGGCGGCGGCGAGGAAGTGGATGATGAGGCCGTGCACCGCATCCAAGTCTACGGAGGGTGCGGCGGCCGGCGGCCATGGTCCGGTGACGCGGCCCCTCCCCGGGAGGAAGGGGGTGGCCGGATCCAGCGGCGAGCAGCGGCCGGAGGGATCGTCGCATCTTTCTTCTGCGGCGGCGGCAGGAGAGGAGCCGGCGTCGTTGGATCTGCTCAAATCAGCGAGGAGGGAGGGTACGGTCGACAAGATGCTGGGGGAGGCGAAGCTGCCATCCGTCGTCCCCAAGCAGGCTTGTGCCAATGCACCTGTGGCCCAAGCAGCAGCGGCAGCACAAGGCGGGAGCAAATTTAAGCGTCGGCTGACCAAGAGCGAGATCATGACTATAGTCGCCCTAAAGCCGGAGCCTTTCCCCAGCGCCGACTACCTGGATGGCCTGGCCGAGTACGACCGGCCGGAGTGGATCGCCGAGCAGAAGCGGCAGCACGAGGAGGACGCGGCCTACTTTGCCAAGATGGACACGGAGTTCGAGGTGTTCCGGCAGAAGGTCATCAATGGACTCAAGAATGATGGCTACTACGAGGTCGATGAGGACTATCTCGAGGCGAGGGAGAAGGCCAATGAAGAGGCCATGCGACACCCCATGGGGCTATGGGCGGATATGGACCCCCGCGAACGCCGTCTCCGTGTTGCTACCCCTGAGGAAAGGCTTCTTCTCATAGGTGATGCCTACATTCCGTACGTGCCTGACGAAGAAGACGAGGCTCTGATCAATCTCGGTGATGATGATTTCTCTGCGAGTGATGAAGAGGATGATTTCCCTCCGAGTGATGAAGAAGCAGGAGACAATGCTCACAAGCGTCCTCATCTTATTGTATCCAACTGAGAAGAGGATTCAGCCGGTCCATCTCTATCTATCTTATCTAACTATATATCTCTAGCAGATGTCTGTGTAATGGATCTATTTATCTATCTATATGTGTTAATTGTGGTCTGTGTTATGTGTGTTTGGAACATCGATTATAATTCACAATGCTGTCTGCTATTGCAATGTGGTTGTTGATGGGCTGCTGCTCTTGTGGCTGTTTTTCCTTCTGTCCAAGCTAGTCTGCGATGCGCATGATCTATTTGCTACCGAAGATTATTTGATCAGTCATCATGTTCTGCTGCTCCGCTTGGTCCTGAAAACAACTGCTGCTGCCTTGCCATGTTTGTCGACCATTCTGCGTTTCGTTTTGTCTTGTTTTCCCGTAGACTGCACAGGATGCTGTCGACCTGATGATTTTAATTTCGTCAGTTTTACCTGGTGAGCTGGACACAATGCACTAAAAATGCAAGGCACATTAGTAATACAAATGATGCTAGGATTAATAGCAGTTTTGAAAGCATTGCTGAGGAAAAATCATGAGGTATGCATGAATATGTCCTGCTACTTTGGCATTTTGTAGGTAGATATGATTCAGGTTGGTTATTATGAGATATTGCCAATTTCTTTCAGGGTATATTTGAAAAGGTTGAGGAATTATACATTGGATAACTTAGGGTCCTCTTATGTATCCTGACACAGCTGCCTCATCAAGTAGGGGGCCTGTGAGTAAAGCATCAATGATCATATCATTACTTGTCATGTGCTTGATGCTGTGTTAATTTGGACATACTCTGCGCAAGATTTTATATGTTCTCATATATTTCTAAAAAATTCTCATATATTTCTAAAAAATTGTGTGGTAGTTGGTGTTGGCATGCACTCTTGAGGTACAGAATTGCCAATATTCTTACGTTACCGTCATTTCTGAAGTAAGATATTTATCTCCTTGTGGTTCTGTTGATTTCAGTGATGCCATTTATGTGATGCAAATTCTTCTTGTGGGTATGGCCGAACTGATTGTTAACGTCCTTCTACAATTTGGTGCTGACCTAGGCAAACCTGTGGGCATATTATGGATATGCATGCGTCAGATTATAGCTCACACATATTTACTTTGTACTCTGTCAGAATATCAGATCTTTGATATGATGGTCATGTGTTTGTGCCACACGTGTGACACTTGTCATGGTCCTAAAATTTTCTTCTGGGCAATAATGGAAAGTGAAAAAAGTAAGTGCAAACCTTGTGGCTGCATAAAACTAACATACAAACAGGCAAGTGGCATCACAGAAGCAAAACCACAAACTATAAGTAAAATCTAAAGTTCTAAACTCAGTACACCAGATTTGAAACCAACGCTTAATCCAACACTCTGTGCTTCTAGTTTCATACTTCCATTTCCCGGTAGAATATGTGCACTTCCACAGCCAGATGTAAAAATCAGCGCATGTACATACGCTTCTAACTTGGAAGCCATGAAGTGTTGCAAATTAAAAACAACAATTAACATAGATAGGTAGACCGATGAGCACCATACACCGATTTGGATAGATCTTTCATCATATACAGACATCTGCAAGTAATATACGAGTTAATAGAATAGATAGAGATGGACCAAATGCAATCCTCTTCTCAGCTTGATTTGACTGGAGGAACAAGCTTGTGATCCTCAGCTCCTTCCCCTTCAAGGTCCTCTTCACGGCTGGGTCGAGCATCATCCTCTTCATAGCCACTCACAAAATCATCATCGCTCGGAATATCATCCAGAAGAGCATCGTCCTCGTTAGGAACGTAAGGAATATACCCATCACCAATTTTTCGCTGCACCTGATTTGGCCTAGCAGCACCGAGACATAGTTCACTGAAGTCAATCTTGGCCCATTCTTGCCAGGCGTGTTCATTGGCCTCCACCCTGCCCTCGAGAAAGTCCTCGTCGACCTCGAAGTAGCCATTCTTCCTGACCCCCTCGATCACCTGCTGCCGGAATTCCTCGTCTATTTTCCCAAAGTAGGCCGCATCCTCCACCTGCTCCCGTTTTTTCTTCTCGATCCACTCCGGTGGGAAAAACTCGGCCAGGTCATCGACATAGTCGTCTTCCAGGAACGGCTCCGGCCTGAGGGCAATTATGGTCCTGAGCTCGTTTTTCTTCAGCCGATACTTCTTCCCTTTGCTTCCACATGTCGCTGCTGCCGGGGCCGCCGAGGACTCCACACCCTGCTTGACGACGACAGAGGCATCGGTGGAACCCTGCAGCATCTTCACTACAAAAAAATACACTTCCGTGATGATACGTGTTTGTCACAGTAGGTCGCTTTTTTTGTCATACATGTACATCCATGACAAATTTATGACAGAATCAAAATAGTCATACCTGTGCTGTCGTAGAAGTGTTCCATGACATTGCCAAAATTATCATCACGGAAGTGTCCACTTCTATGACGATAAATCGCGCGTCACAGAAGTGCTTTCGTCAAGGGTGACCGACACGTAGCATCCACCGTAACGGAACGCCGTTAAGCTATCGGGTCGGATTTTGGATCCGATAACCCGTTAACAGCCACGACCAATGCCGATTTTCCACATGTAAAATTCTCATTGGCTGACGGATCCAACGGGCGAGATGGGCTTATGATATGTTGACACGTGGACCGGCCCAAAAGTGGCCCCACAAAGATTAAATGGGCCGGCCCAACCGAAGGCCCATAAGATTTAGCGGACCATAATGGGACGGCCCAGCTAAAGGCCCACAAAATTTAGCGGACCATAATGGGCAGGCCCAGCTAAAGGCCCACACGATTTTGCAGACCATAATGGGCCGGCCCAGCTAAAGGCCCACAAGATTTTGCGGACCATAATGGGCCGGGCCAGCTAAAGGCCCACAAGATTCTGCCGACCATAATGGGCCGGCCCAGCTAAAGGCCCAACATTCTCTGTCAAATCGGCCCGTCAACGGCCTGTCCTAAACTTGTCATCAATGCGACCCATGGTCACTTCTGGCCCGTTAACAGTCCGCTAAGTAATTGGGCCGAATTACGGCACGGTGTATTTCCGGCCTGTTAAAGGTCCGGCTTCATTTGGGCCCATTTACAGGCCATCAAAACTTTCGGCCCATAAACGACCGTGAAGGATTTGGGTCATATTCGGCCATGTCTGACATTCGGCCTGTTAGAGGCCCACTATAGCTTTGGGCCACTTTCGGCCTGTTGTCATTTTTGGCCTGTTAAAGCCGGACGTAAACCATGGGCCATATGTGGCCCAACGTCATATCGGGCCCATTAACGGCCCATATAGAAATGACGATAATCTAGCCTGACCGAAGTTCCGGCCTATTAAAGGCCCATGTATTAGGTCGGCGCATTTACGGCCCGTCCGAATTTCGGCCTGTTAAAGTCTAGTGGGTTATTTGGCACAATCAGGGCCCAATCTCACTTTCGGTCTTTTAAAGGCCCATGTATTTTATGGGCTCGATATATTTACACCTGTAAATGGCCTATTTTTACCGAGGGCCCAGATTATGTTTAGGCCTGTTAAAGGCCTACTATGGGCACATGCCTACCAGAAAAATATGAAAGCTTATGCTGATTTAGGCCCAGATATTTTTAGTGGGCTACATGCCAATTTCGGCTCGTAATCGTTTTTAGCCCAATTGGAATGGGCTCGACGAATGTTGGCTTGTTGGGCTCCTAGGAAGCTTTCTGCCGATTACATTACTAAGATAAACCTACACTATACAAAAATAGCGTCGTAATTACTGCAGCCTGAGGCAACATCATAAATGTTGTATCACAACAAAATAAATTCCAACCATACAACAAAAAGCCTGTTGACATAAAGTTTACAGTCCTTCTAGATAAAAGCACCATCAGATGTATAGAAGCACAGATCATTTGACCTGAGTGCTAATGTTTCAGGCTGTAGAATCTGATGGAGCAGCACGATCTCCACCTTTTTTCCGCCATTGCTCTTGAACAACGAAGCGAGTGTCTGATAGTCTGGTTTCAAAACCATTCATATCTTGACACATTTCTCAACCACTATTCTTGTTTCCGAAACAACGTCCATTAGGGATTGGACTTGTGTCTGGAGCACAGATATATCACTCTGTCTAGCAGGAAGATTTTGTTCAGTAGACGATTTGGACGAGGTTACCTTGACAACCAACCCAGAATTACGCAGAAAGGTGCTTTTTGCACTGTTAGTGGAGAGATACTGACGCACTACAGCAAGAGGTGACATTGTGCTTGTAGTAGCCTCGTCACCTTCAGGTGGTTGTGGCTATTCAATCATTTGTTCCATAGCTTCCTGAAAGTTTGAACTTGTAGATTAGTGTACCAGATAAGTTACTAATGAGACAAAAACAAAGAAAGTAGGTTAAATGTTTATACATAACTTATTTTGGTGAACTACTGTAATACATTAACATGTATTGTAGTGCCAACTACATAATAAAATCACTTTCGGAACATATGTCCATGTAGCATGCCTACTGTATTGTCTATTTCCTCATATTCATTGACATCTAAGGATAAAGAGACATGGTTTAAAGTAGGATGAACATAGTATGACATCATTCATATCATGGGCAAACAAATATAAAACAAACAGGCTATTTTATCATTGTGTGCGCACGTGAACATAACAACTAGATTACAGATCAAGACCAAAAGAATATCCTTCATCTCTTTTAAACCATGTAAGGTGAAATGATACGTTAAGACAATTGTGAATAAAAGTGAACAGAGTAACTGACATTGGCTGCAAACCAAGTAGTTAAATGAACACATCACAGTACCAATCAATTCAAGGCAGGAGGAGTAAGGACTTATAACAGCGGCTTGAACTGGTGTGCTCATGCCCTTCATCTTGCTGGTGTGGCAATCCTTGAAGATTTGCACTGCATTCGGTTCAGGTTCTTTTTGGTCCGCACAAGATTTCCTCTGTATTTGGAACAAGTCAATATAGATACGATAATATGGCACAAAAAAAGAAGGAAGTAGCAGTTATTTACAAGAGCCTCGTAGTGTGCAATATAGCTATGAGATCCTGTGGTCTATTGGAATTTCACTTTAGAACGGTTGGTTTTGTTCTTCAAACAGTTAGCCTAGAAGAAGATACACTTGTAAGGCACATACATAAATACAAGTTCAATATGTGGTCTGATCAAATACATATAGCCTACCTGATACTTTGGATCAGACCAGTGTTTAACGAGGGCTGTCCAGTCTTCATCTGTAATATATTTCACTGGAGATGTTTGGGTGATTTCATTGTTAGCCTTTCCTTCAAACTGAGATTTTCTAAGGTGGTACCGTTACTGTCGCAGAGCAGACTAAAAAACATGAGTGCATGCTTGTCTAGTTGCATCATCTTTCGGATCCAACTTGAACCTCATCTGTTGAAAAAAGAATGTGAGTCTTATTAGGAGGAAGCTAGAAAGTATGGGACAGAGCAAGACAATATTACTAATTGCGATGAATAACATTACTTACGGATAAATGGTCAAGGAAAGTGTTAAACTGGGTATTGTCTTTCTCATTCCTGTACTGGATCCACGTTGGGAGGATATGTGCATGACACCTAACGGCAACGGCTGCCTCTGATACTAACTTGGCTGACTTTGTAGCGTCACGTGGCCTTTTTAAACCTGCCTCAAAATGGATCTCCATTCTTTCTCCTTTAGATTTTGTTAATCTGTCAAGCATTATCCCTGATGTCTGTTTCTGCTTGCGCCGTGGTGCTAGTTCAACAGCGAATATGGAAAGTGTTAGTGTACATCAAACTGTGAGAGTACATATAAAGGAGCATGCAACTGCAACTTGACTCGGTCAGGTACCGTCTTGGTGTTGATGCTCATGAGGTTCATCTGATCTTGCCAAGTCCTGTTGTGTCAGCAGTGCTTCGGAAGTAGTGTTAGGTGTGAAGGCAGCTTGGGAACTGGCCAGTTCCGGAGCAAACGAACGAGTAACTGGTTGAGATGCTGGTACAGTTGAAGCGGATGCTGCAGCTGGCGGAGCAGGTGATATTGTGTTTGTAGATTTAGCCGGTGGACTTGGACCTTCTACTGCACTATAAGTACTAGCAATATCTCGACGACAGAACCTTTTCCGTTTCACCGGACGAGTAACAACACTCCCTACTATATTATTTTCCTTGCTCTTTTTTGACTTTGCCATGTCAAGCTGTACCCACAACACAAAAGAATAAAATCACTCTTCAGAACTCATTGATGCATGATACAGACAAGCAATACTTTGATGTAAGACAACCATATGAGGATGGAATATGTAAGAAAAATAGGACGGCATGACATATTCACAACTACGATGTGCAAACTAAGCAGAAGGATTTTCAAGAAAATAGAAGTAATGCAAGCTAGACACATATGAAAGATGCAACCAATATTACTCTGCCAAGTTAAAAGTGTCTTGTCATAAGTGGCAATTCGAAAAATTAGAAGCAGTACAACGTAGAAATCAATGCAAGATGCAACCACTATCAAACTGCCATGTTAAAAGCGTCCAATCATGAGTGACTGATGCGGGATACACAATATCAGTACTTTGATGTAAGAACATGGTATTATAGATAGATGTAGTGTATTCTAGACACAGAAAGCCATGTCATATGCACATGTATAACATATAAACTCAGCATGTGCAATTTAATCAAAATAGAAGAAATACAGGCTAGACAACATATGCAACATGAAACCAATTATCACACTATCAACTTAGAGCAAGCACCTGCGATGGTGGAGTACGGGAGATGAACTCATCATGTAGACTTGGGACTTCAACTTCATTAGCAGTAGCAGTGGCAAACCTAGAGAATCTCTGTTTGCGTCGGTGCGGAGGACCACCAACATCCCCTAACTTACTCTTTTCCTTCCTATTTTCTGATATTGCCTTATGAAGTCAAAACCACAAGAAGATGAATAAAATTAGCTCTGCATAACTGGTTGATGCATGATACAGACGAACACTACTTTGATGTAAGGCAAGCGCGGGATAGGAGGATGGAATATATACAAAAAAAGACAGCGTTTCATATTCACACGTACGATAGCGTGTCTTATGGGTAAGTAATCGTTGCAGGTATAAGTTGTAAGCTACGCAGATGCAATTTAACATAATCAGAAGCAATACAAACTAGACATCATACGGAAAACACAACCACGTATAACAGTTCCAAGTAAGAGCAAGCACCGGTGATGGTGGAGTAGGGGAGATGTGCTCATCATGTACATGTATGTTCTAGAAACAGGAACACGTGTCATATTCACAGGCATTATGTGTAAAGTAAGCATATGCAATTCAAGTTAGAAGCAATACAAGCTAGACATCATACGCAACATGCAACCACATATAATAGTGTCAAGTTAGAGCAAGCACCTGTGATGGTGGAGTAGGGGAGTCATCATCTACACAACTACGTTGACTATCCAGCCTTGTGTTGTCTTGCGAATCTTGTTGGGAGGATGGCGGAGTAGAATCTGTAGAGACCCCCTATTTGAGTTGCTCCAAAGGACCACCATCATCCACTGCCGGACTAATTTCCTTCAGTTGTAATGATTTTGCATTGTGAAGTCAAACCGATAAGAAAAAGGGATTAGAAACACTGCAATACACCATATGGAAGGTGCAATCAATATCACTCTGCCAAGTTAAAAGTGTCTCGTCATAGGTGACGTTCATCAAACTAGAAGCAATACATGCTAGAAATCATATTCAAGACGCAAACCAATATCACACTGCCAACTTAAAGGTGTCCCATCATAAGTGATTGATGCAGGATACACAAGAAGAGTAGTTTCATGTAAGAACATGGTGTGATAGACAGATTTAGTATGTACCAAAAACAGGAAAGCGTGTCATATTCACATGTATCATGTGTAAGCTAAGCAGATGCAGTTTACACTAATTAGGAGCAATACGAGCTAGACACCATATGCAACATGCAACCATATATCACACTGCCAAGTTAGAGCAAGCACCTTGGATGGTGGAGTAGGGGAGCGGAGACTTGGACCTTGTAATACACTATCAGTACAAGGAGAATCGGTACAGATGCTCCGTTTACGTTGCTGCAGAGGACCACCATCATCGCCTTCCTTACTCTTTTCCTTCCTCTTTCTTGATTTTGCCTTGTCAAGTCAAACCCACAAGAAAAAGGAATAAAATTTGCTCTTCAGAACTCATTGATGCATGATACTGACGAACACTACTTTCATGTAAGGCAGCCGCATGATAGGAGGATGGAATATGTATGAAAAACAGGACGGCGTGACATATTGACATGTATAATGTATAAAGTGTAAACTAAGCACAAGGTGCTTGAACTTGTTAGAATCGATGCAAGCCAGAAACCATATGAAAGATGAAACCAATATCACTCTGCCAAATTAAAAGGGTGCCCTAACAAATGTATTTGACGAAATTAGAAGCAATACATGGCAACAAGCTGGAAATAATATGCAATATGCAACGAATAAAGGTGACTCATCGTAAGTGATTGATGCAGGATACAGAAGAGAGGTAGTTTCATGTAAGAACAAGGTTAACGCATAGATGTAGTGTGTACCAAAAATAGGAAGGCATGTCATATTCACAGGTATAGTGTGTAAACTAAGCAGATGCAATTTACCCTAATTAGAAGCATTACAAGCTAGACACCATATGCAACATGCAACCACATATCACACTGCGAAGTTAGAGAAAACACCTGTGATGGTGGTGTAGGGGAAGTGCGGTCTTCAGGTACAGAGCTACATTCAATATCTTCATTTAGGCTTGCTGTTTCTTGAGAATCATGTGGAGAGGATGAAATTGCATTCTTTATAAGAGTATTGCGTCTCATATTAACCAACGCGCGTGACTGTCTCATCATAAGCGATAGACGCAGGATACACAAGAACAGTAGTTTGATGTAAGAACATGGTGTGATAGGCAGATGTAGTATGTACCAAAAACAGGAAGGCGTATCATATTCACATGTATAATGTGTAAGCTAAGGAGATGCAATTTAACAAATTAGGAGCATTGATGAGGGATACACAAGAAAAGTAGTTTGATGTAAGAACATGGTTAATAGAAAGACGTAGTATGTACCGAAAACAGGAAGGCATGTCATATTCACATGTATAATGTGTTAACTAAGCATATGCAATTTACCCTAATTAGAAGTATTACAAGGTACGACACCATATACAACATGCAACCACATATCACACTGCCAAGTAAGAGCAAGCACCTGCGATGGTGGTGTGGGGGAATTGCGGTGATCAACTAGAGAGCTACGTTGACTATCTTCATTTAGCCTTGCTGTTTCTTGAGAATCATGTGGGGAGGATGACACTGCACTCTTTAAACGAGTATGGGGTCTCACAGTAACCCACTCGGGTGACTGTCTCATCATAAGTGATTGACGAGGGATACAAAAGAGCATTAGTTTGATGTACGAACATGGTTAATAGACATATGTAGTATGTATCGAAAACAGGAAGGTATGCCATTATCAAAGGTATAATGTGTAAAGTAAGCAGATGCAATTTAACCAAATTGGAAGCAATACAAGCTAGACACCATATGCAACATGCAACCACATTTGACAGCGCGAAGTTAAAGCAAGCACCTGGGATGGTTGTGTGTGGCAATTGAGATCATCAACTGCAGAGCTACGTTTACTGTCTCCAACTGCTGACACTGCACCCGTTAGAGCACTGGAACACTTAGTGCTTATCTTCGAATTACACTGGAGCGACATCTTCTTTTCTTTTCTGCATTCATCAACACTGCGTCAGAGTCTGAAATACCCATGCATAAAAAACAATAGTGTGAGTATGGGTGAAGTGTGTGCACAATTAGTACAGTGTAAAGGTAGCAGATAGCAGGTCGGTGAGAAATAAATGACGGGACACATATGATAGCTCTACAACATGCATGGCACACTAAATTACTACAGGATTCTATGAAAATAACAGTCGACTGAAAGCAAATAGGTCAGTCCATTTTTTCTGCACCATCCGATGTACAAAGAACGGGCAGATCGCCTTCATCTACCTCTAGCCAGTCAATGTTAACGATCTTCCTCGAAACGCCAGCGACCACCGACCCAGTATTCCTCCCCTGCCTGCGCCCTCCCCTCGACCTCACCGCACCGCCGTGCTTGGCACCGCCCCCGGCCATCCATTCAAGCCCCGTCGACCTCCAGATTGGGCGCAAGTAGCTCCTGCACCCCACACCTCGCTTCCCCGGGGAGCAGGCGGACTAGGTGCTCTGCGCGCCTAAGCGGGTGCTGCTTCTTTTAATTGCGGTTCGACTGACCCTGAATTGAAATCCAGGCGGGCTACTGACCTCTAGCAAAAGTGAAATAGTAAAAGGGAGGAAACCTTTGCATTTAGTATCATGAAGAAGATGCAGTAAGAAGCGCTCAACTAGTTTCTTTGTGGGATGAATACGGTGTGAGCAGAGACGTAAGATTTGCACAAATATGGGAAGAGGAGTACCTCTTTCTGCTGGCAGTGCTATGTCCTCCTTCTGTTTTTCCGACGATCTTCTTGTTGTTCGCCGGAAACCAGAAGTTGTGGAGGACGGTGCAGCCTTGGACGAACCCATGGCCAAGTTGTTGAATGTGGTGCGGTGGACGTCTGTCGGCGGCGGGGAAGCAGATCCGAGGCGGCGAACGACGGTGTAGCGGGAACAGCTCCGGTGCGGTGGACGGTTGCGACAGTGGAGCCGCAGCAGTGAGGCGCAGGACGGCGTGGTTGGAGTGGTTCTAGTATGGCGCATGTCGGCGTCGGCATCGTGGAGGAAGCTCTGCCTCGGCTTCAGCTGCTAAGTCCTTATGGGCGCTGCGGTTGCGTTTGCGTTGGACGATGACGTCGGGGTACCGGCTCCAGCGTGATGGAGGAGGGCGGCGGTGGATTGGCCGCTATGGGGTGGAGGACAGAGGAGATTGGGGTTTCGCGGCTGGTGGAGAGGGCGTTTTCGCGCCCACGGAGTATGAATGGGGAAACGGAGGGAGGCGGGGAACTAAGGGGGAACAATGTTTCGGTTTGAGACGCGCTTGTTTGAAATTTGGGGAAAGTTACAAACTTTCCCCCCATCTAAAATTTCGGACATATTGCGGGTTGGGGGTAGGACAGTCATATCAGGTGTCCCAAATGTGGGCGGGATAGATTTTGGCCGAGCGCATGGGTAGGTGCCCACGGCGTATGAATGCTTCTCTGGCGTCTTGGTGAAGTTACAAATCTAGCCCGGTTTAGACCTTTGGACATCGGGCCGATAGGCTACACGGGACAGAGTCAGGAAAGTAATTTCCTACCACCAAAACATTAGTCTCGCACGGTTTCGGGTGACCAGAGGCCTATTTGGCACTTCGTTCAATATTTGGGAGCAGAAGCATTAACGTTTTCGGTTCTCTTGAATTGAACTTTCAGGATTTGTCAAACTTCACAAATCTTTACTCTTGAAAATCCTAAAGCTACGATTATTTTGGAATGGAGGGGGTACATTTGAATATACATTGTACATGAGTATATATTAAAAAATATGCAACTTACCTCAATTCATGCATGGTTCCAGATATAATCTCCTTGGTTGCAAAAAAAAGTTAGATATGCGTATGAATATATATATAGCATGTTCAAACTCACAACAAAGACTGATGCCCCCTTTTACATCTGATTTACAAATGCCATTATCTTGGGTTCAAATAGATGAATGCACTTCCTATGAATTCGAATCTTTGAAACCCCCTTTATGTTGAATTCGACATGTATTCTATTTCGTAGCTAGCAATTTGGAATGTATCGATGCAAGTGACAAATGTATAAAGTTCTTCACACTAACAACATGGAGCGCACTAATTAATGTTTATGTATAAATTGCAAAAGCATCCATTGCCTGTATTTCAAACCGCTCTCACTCTATGGATCGATAATATGAAATAAACACATGCACATGCTAGAATTCAATTGCAGTTGAAGAAAGAGCCTACTCCTGGTACTGTATATTAGTGATAGGGGTGTGTACAAAGTACACGTGAATACCAGGCATTGTGCGTGTGTGGATACTATCGACGAACTAGCCCCCAAGCTTGTATAACATACTAAGGGCCTAGGGTTACAAATCATATATAGTCGGCTTATCACCAGTGGGGATAGAGTCCTCCGCGACTCTGGTAGCTTCGTGTTATACGCCGAGTCCTCCACATGGGTCTTCGTATAACACGTCTTGGTCCAACCTATATGTGGCGCAGGATGGAACCGACCCATGAGTCTTCATGTTGACCCACCACAACTAGAAATGATGTGCCCACCACACCACACATGCAATCGGCCACTAAGAGAATAAGCATATACAATAGTACAACGGTATCTAGCTCACAATACGTCTCCATATTTTGTTGATGACACTGACGGACTTTGCATTTGATGCGTGCTCCGTATTTTGTTGACGACACTTACGGTCATTGTATTTGAAGCAAAAGCACGATATGGTCACTGGACTTCAGAATAAGCTCATCACGGTCACCGCATACATTTTGTCATGCTAACCAACATGTGGTTGGATGGTTAGAGGACAGTGGTTTCTCGAGCCCACCAAGGTTAAAGTCCCGGTGCTCGCATTTATCTTGTGTTAATTTCAGTATTTTCCGGCGACGTACGTTCAGTGGGAGGAGACGTTCCACTCGACTACGAGGCACCTATGGTGACTTCGTAAAATCTTAAGATCATATATGCTGTCCCACTCTCTCGAAGGTGCTCATAGGGGTCGGGTTCGCGTGTGTGCGCTTATAGCGATGAGTGCTTGCGCGTATATATGAGCCCTTGCGTCTGTACCGTGTTAAACAAATACATATCATGATTATACGATCACTGGCTCACCCGTACAACTCCGTATTTTGTTGATGACACAATTAATTGACCAGTCAAATGTTCCACGCGGCGCAACTAGTGTTGCACCATCGGGGCGTGTAACCGTGGGGCCCACCTGTCAGCCCGTATATGAAAGAAAGAAATGGTAGTTTGAGTCTGTACTGTGTTAATAAAATAGGAGTACATTTTAGGGTGATCGTACGGTCACTGGCTCACCATACAGCTCCGTAATTTGTTGATAACACGATCAATTGACCAGTCAAACGGTCCACACTCAGCAGCGCACATTACCATAGGGCCCACCCGTCAGCGCGTATATGAAGGACATAAATGGTAATAAATTAGTGGTCGGTGGGTATTCGAAGTCGTGAGACCTCTGGTTGGCAGTCACCGGTGGTTGGGGGGCGTTCATTGGGCGGTGGGGTGGGGATCCCCGGAGAAAAAGCTCGGC
>NC_057812.1:22459174-22477688 GCF_018294505.1 Triticum aestivum
GGCGGGGGCTGGCGGTTTGGCCGGTGGTGGCTGGCGGCTCCGGCGGGTGGAGTTTGATGATAAACTGGAGGCCCTTGATTTCATATCCAACGGCTGGAAAATCTAATGACCAGAGATGAAAAAGTCAGTCGACTGACGTGTAGCCTCACCCAGCACGTACACATGCACGCACGCAAGACACGCACGCATGTAGGCGTGCAACACTGACATGTACACACGCACGCATGCTGGCGTGCAACACTGACACATACACATGCACTCACGAACACATGCACGTACGCACCCATGCATGCAACACTGAAACGTACCCTTGCACGCACGCAACACTCGCACGCCTGCATGCACACAGCACACGACGCAAGACACACGTTCAACCTATACGTGCATGCACCCTTTGTTAAGGACATGGATTGTTACGGGTATTAATCAATCTTATCTATGATAAGCAGAACATTGATGTTTGCAGCGGTCTTTATGAATCACAACGTATCGAACGGGCTATCAACATAGTAGGCTTATCTACATGAAAAAGATGACGTCACACTCAATGAACAATCATCGGTTTATGAAATGCCCGCTTCTGACCGCCCTGGCCCACCAAAGGTTCCTCTGCTGTGCGCTGCCTACGTTGGGTCACTGACATGCAGGCCATGCACCCAAAGAGCCCACACGTCAGTGGAAGAATGGCGTGGTGTCCTAGGTCAGAGTCGAGGGCGCCACTCGCGGCACGCCCGACTGAACACGCCTCTGTGCCGCATTCAAATGCCTCCATGAAACCCGCCCGTGTGGAAGCCGAGAAACCCACTCTGGACACACGTCCGTTCATGACCGGGCCGGCGTTAAACGCAACGCCGGCCGAGCTCCTCCTGCCCGCCGTCTATTTAATCTCCTATTTAAACGAGGCCAAACGCCGGCCAAGAATCGCACACCTCCACCGCTCCCCTATCTCCTCCACCATTTTGTCCACTCTTACAATGGCTTACTAAGAGTAGTTATTCCGCATCCAAGCCGGCTGGGTAGCCCACCGGATACGAGCTATGCAGCTCGCTGATCCACCTCCCTCCCCTCTCCCGACGGAGCCAGTTGCCGCCCCAAGCCAGCGCGCGGTTCAGCAACTCGCCGCTCCAGGACAGCTCGACGAGGAGCAGCGCACGGGCGTCGTTGCTGCCGTCCACGCCGCCGCCTCGTATCGCGTCTCCCGTTTCTGTGGCCGAGACTCCCATGCCGGTGGCCGCGCCATGCAAGCAGCGACAGAAGCCGGGTGCGTGGAGAGCTGCCAGTCGGTGGCCAGCGCCGCCGCGTCCGCTGCCATCATCGAGGAGAAGTAGAACACGGGAGACCGCCGCCTCTTGGGTCCCATGAAGGCCACCGCGGAGGCGACGCCGTCGTACATAGCAGGTGTCTTGCCGGATCCTTTTGTTGCGAGGACCTTCGTCGACCCCGCATGGGCTCCACAGAAGAGGGCAATGTTAGGATGAACTCGAGCCGGTGCAGGCCATGGCGAAGTAGTCGCCAATATTTTGGCTACCTCGGGCAAGATCCAAACAGCCCCTCCCAACAGATTCAAATCCCTTGTTCACCGTGGAATTTTGCCATGTGTTGTTTTCATGGACTAGAAAGATGCCCGTGCATTGCACGGAACATCAAGATGCATTTTTTTACAAACTCCCGCATGCATGTAAGGGATAATTAATGTCCTCCTTTGCTAGTACCACGAGGCAAACACCATTAATATTGCATCAAATAGTGTTAGTGGCCTTGTATATCTGCAAATTGTAATTTTGATAGTGGCCCCTTGTATATAAAAATGGAGGGAGAAAGATGAGAGATAAGGCGAGGAGGAGTGGGGCGTGGTGGTGACAGGTGGTCAGACTGGGCGGAGGCATGGGGATGGACGACGCATTATGTCTAGGTTTGTATCTCTCTCACACACACCCACGTAGGTGGGGGACGTGCACGAAGAGAAGAGGTGCACGCACGGCGCACGTACTCCCGTCTCTTTCCCAACCACACCCGCGCGGGTACACGGTGGATCTCATTTCTGTACGAAAAAGGCAACCCACGTGGTAATTTGGCACGTGTACTGGTTGTCCACTTGGTGGAGGGAGGACCGTCTACCACGGGTGAACAAACAAATTGCGACTTGACGTGTTATGTTAAAAAAAGAGGCAAACCATGTGGGGCCTACCTTAGAGGCAAGGCTCTATACACTGGAGTACTTTTGATGTGTCCCGTGAACTCGCAGACCGAGGAGAAGCTTGCTTAGTACGCCGTCTCCCCCGCCCACGGGCGTGGTAGCTCGCAGGCACTACAAGAAATATGTCAACTTATGACCTTCTGTCAGTGACCCTCGAAGAATTGGTCATAAATTTATGACCATTTTAGACCAATTGGTCAAAAGCTGTCTGGGGGGCTCCAAACCCTAAACCATTGCGACCATTTTGGTCAGAAAGGTCATAATTTCCTTACACGAAATGGTCATAAAGCAAACAGCGCTAGTCCGCTGCCTTATTTCTAGTTGTTAACGACCAATATAGATGGTCATAGCCTTGTAAATTGTGGTGGGTTGCGATGACTAGGCGCCATCTCATCAGTTTTGCCTATGTGTCATGTCCATGTGGCAGTTTTTGCCCTAGGTTGTGAAGCAACCTATATTTCTGTCATTCCCAAAATTCCCAAAAAAATCTCATAAATTCTTTGGATCATATGTTCGTCAAATATGTAAAAACCTTCCTTGCCTAGTTCAAAAATAATTCAAAAATATTCATTTTCCTATTCTGTTCAAAGTAACAGTTTGTGAAGGAAGTACCACTTTGGCATGTCCAAATAGTATCCATTTTCTACAGTGCTTTCCTATGCCCAAATAACCATCCTCCACCAAATGCCAGCTCAATCCATTCATTATTTTGAGCCGAGCTTCAAAATTCGTATTTATGTCCAGTGTGGTGGTTTGCAAAGCAAGTACCACCTAGGCTCCTCCTTTTGAGCTGAAAATTTGTGAGGACGGTCTTCTTAGTAACTGATCATCCTCAGCCAAAACTCACGCCCATTAGCCATGTACATTTCCCGTATCACTAATCAAACACTTGGCTGCTTATTCATGTTTGAGCATCGATCGGTCTCCTCGTGAGAATCTTATGTTGTGATTTTCTTTCTAGCACCTACCTGGGGAGTGCCCAACCCACTAGACATGCCTAGGCCTCCCACAACACATGGCAACACCACGGTCACGCGGTGACCACGCAGCGGGCATGCGAGCTTACGCGCTCTAGAGTTGGGGCCCTCGGCCACCGTCCAAACCTCGATGTCTCTCCATCAAATCATGTATTTCTGATTAAATAGATACTTATTTACCTAGAAATGATTTTTGAAAAAAATAAAGAGCAAACTATGACGCAGCTGCAGTTCAAATTTGACCCGCTTCCAACTGAATCGACGGGAATTTGTCTTTTTCACCAGAGGTGGATCAAAATTTTTGACACCCAACCATTTTGTCAATTGTGCATTAAATATGGCCTAGTATTTTATAAAATTGATTAGGTCCAATTTTGCAACAAATATATGGTAGGTCCTTCACAAAAAAAACTCATTTCAGGCACTCGGAAAATGAAAAATGTATTTTCCGTGCAAAGAAAATGAAAACTTGCTTAGGCAACATTGTTTGGAATTCCAAGATGCACCCTTGTGCACAATATTAGATCATTTGAACAAACTATGCCAAGAATGTGGCCATACGATTGATCATTTGGCTTGAAAGCCATGAATCTTCATGCATGATAGCTCATTTCTGAGAACACTTTTTTAAAATAATTGTCGTATTGCAAGTTTGTTATTTTTCCTGGTAACTTGGCCACATATAATGACACAATGCGAAAGTTTCCCAATTATTTGATTTTTTTTGAATTTTTTATGCCCGTTTCAAAATGCGGTCAAAACGACGGGAATGACCGTTCCTAGCTAGTGGTTGAATCTTGGAATTTTTTTGGTGTTTCTATGATTAAATAGATACTTATGTACCTAGAAATGATTTTTGGAAAAAATAAAGAGCAAACTACAAGGCAGCTACAGTTCAAATTTGACCCGCTTCCAACTGAATAGACGGAAATTTGTCTTTTTCACGAGAGGTGGATCAAAACTTTTTACACCCAACCATTTGGTCAATTGTGCATTAAATATGGCATAGTATTTTAGAAAAATGATTTGGTCCAATTTTGCAACAATTATTTGGTAGGTCCTTCACAAAAAAACCTCATTTGGGGCAATCAAAAAATGGAAAATGGTTTTTCCGTGCACAGAAAATGAAAACTTCCTTAGGAAACATTGTTTGCCATTCCAAGATGCACCCTTTTGCACAATATGAGATCATTTGAACAAACTATGCCAAGAATGTGGCCATAAGATTGATCATTTGGCTTGAAAGCCATGAATCTTCACGCATGATAGCTAATTTCTGAGAACACTTTTTAAAATAATTGCCGTATTGCAAGTTTGTTATTTTTCCTGGTAACTTGACCACATATAATGACACAATGCGAAGGTTTCCCAATTTTTTGATTTTTTTGAATTTTTTATGCCCGTTTCAAAATGCGGTAAAAACGGCGAGAATGACCGTTCCTAGCTAGTGGTTGAATCTTGGAATTTTTTTGGTGTTTCTCTGATTAAATAGATACTTATGTACCTAGAAATGATTTTTGGAAAAAATAGAGCAAACTACAAGGCAGCTACAGTTCAAATTTGACCCGCTTCCAGCTGAATCGGCTGGAATTTGTTTTTTTCACCAGAGGTGGATAAAAACTTTTTACACCCAACCATTTGGTCAATTGTGCATTAAATATGGCCTAGTATTTTAGAGAAATGATTTGGTCCAATTTTGCAACAATTATTTGGGAGGTCCTTCACAAAAAAACCTCCTTTTGGGCACTCGGAAAATGGAAAATGGTTTTTTCATCCAAAGAAAATGAAAACTTCCTTAGGCAACATTGTTTGCCATTCCAATATGCATCCTTGTGCACAATATGAGATTATTTGAACAAACTATGCCATGAATATGGCCATAAGATTGATCATTTGGCTTGAAAGCCATTGATCTCCACACGTGATAGCTCGTTTCTGAGAACACTTTTTTAAAATAATTGTCGTATTACAAGTTTGTTATTTTTCCTGGGAACTTGGCCAGATATAATGACACAATGCGAAGGTTCCCCAATTTTTTGATTTTTTTTGAATTTTTTATGCCCGTTTCAAAATGCGGTCAAAACGGCGGGAATGACCGTTCCTAGCTAGTGGTTGAATCTTGGAATTTTTTGGTGTTTCTCTGATAAATAGATACTTATGTACTTAGAAATGATTTTTGGAAAAAATAAATAGCAAACTAGAAGGCAGCTAAAGTTCAAATTTGACCCGCTTCCAGCTGAATCGGCGGAAATTTGTCTTTTTCACGAGAGGTGGATCAAAACTTTTTATACCCAACCATTTGGTGAACTGTGCATTAAATATGTCCTAGTATTTTAGAAAAATGATTTGATCCAATTTTGCAACAATTATTTTGGAGGTCCTTCACGAAAAAACCTCCTTTTAGGCACTCAAAAATGGAAAAGTGATTTAAAAGAACTCATTTCTCATAAGTCTTTTAAAAAATATTTGTCTTATTTCAATTAATGATTATTCCTGAAAACTATAGTCAAATTTGCTGACACAATGAGAAGTTTTTTTTTCAAATTTTCAGGTCATAATAAAATAGCTAACATAATTTAGCACCTTACTTTTAGTCAATTGCGACCAATTTAAATGGTCAAAATATCATACCTGTATACTGTGTTCTGATTGGTCCAGGGCCTCTCACGCGGATCGTGGATAAATCACCGTCGGATCCTCCTAGATCCAACGGCCCGCACCTCACCCTTTCACGGTCTCACCCACCCACCGCGAGCTACCCCTAAAAAAAACCCACCACTCCTCTCTCTGCCCGCGCAGCGAACCCTAGCGCTCTCACCCTCTCAACCCCGCACACCACTCCTCCTTCTGGATCTCGACGCGCTGCCGCCCCCAACCCCACTCCTTCCCTCTGGATCTCGACGCGCCACCGCCCCCACCCCACTGCTCAGATCTCAGTCATCTGACATCTGCTCCCGTCCTGTCCTCTTCCCCCGAAGCAGCAACGTCGCTCCTCTCCGCCCGGATCGCGATGGCCGCCGCCGCCGTCGCCGTCGACTCCAAGATCGACAACCTCCGCGACGCCGTCACCAAGCTCGGCGAGATCAGGTGCCCCGCCCGACCCATCCCCTCCGCTGGATCTAGCGGCCAGTAGTCGCCGACTCCGCTTCCGCTCAACTGTTTTTCCTGCTCTGTTTTGTCGGTGACGACGCAGCGAGAACGAGAAGGCCGGGTTCATCAGCCTCGTCTCGCGCTACCTCAGGTAATAATGCGAGTCTGCCCCGCCTCCATGGTTACGCTGACGATTTGCTGACGGGTGGTTTCTGACGGCTGTGCTGGGTGGTGTGTCTGCAGCGGCGAGGCGGAGCAGATCGAGTGGAGCAAGATCCAGACCCCCACCGATGAGGTGGTGGTGCCCTACGACACCCTCGCGCCCCCTCCCGAAGGATCGTTTGTGTGAACGGTGAGCGCTGGATCGTGTGTGTGCTGCAGATCTCGACGCCATGAAGGCCCTGCTCGACAAGCTCGTGGTGCTCAAGCTCAACGGAGGCCTCGGCACCACCATGGGCTGCACCGGCCCCAAGTGAGCACCCCACCCCACCCATCCTCTTCACTGCTCCAGATTAATTGATTCACCTTGCATATGTGTGGATCGTGCTACTTTCAGTTAGATTCGTCCCGACACTGTAGTCTCGCAGCTTGCATATGTGTGGATGGAGCTTGCATATTCTGGTTTCTTCGTGCGATCCTGCTGCTTATGATGGTCTCTGCCTGGTTATTAGAGGTTCTTTCTGCTAGTACTTCTTGTAAGGCAATATAATTGGTTGTTTTGTGCTGCTGGCCTAATTAAACATGATCAGTATGTATACTTCTTTGAGATAGACATTTCATGCATGTTTATGAGGTACGAATTCTACAGATGTCACAAAATATTGGTGGCAAAGTGTCTTCTTATCTTTATATTTTCTTAGCTAAAATCTTAGAGTAGCAATAACTGTACTTGACAAGTAAACATTAGCATCTTAAATGATTAGCTAAAATGATGTAGGAGTAGTAGAAACTTCATGGTTGATCCTGATTGCTGAACATGGGAGATGCATCTTCTTTTGCATATCAATTACATAGTAGTACTATGTAATGCTTGCCGATGTGGTACATTCAATACTGGCAGTACTGGCCATTAATTACACTTGCCATTATTAAGTAGACAGAGATCGATGCATGGTACTTACAAAGGTAGTCTGATTAAAAAATCGGTCGTGCTCATGATCAGTATATATGCACTTGCTCGGTTCATTGTTAGCAGTTCTGCTACACAAACTGACTGACATTGCACAATAAAATGTAGCAGATTTGTAGCCCACTAGCACAAATTAATTATGCTGGTAACTTGGTGAAGGAACAAGTATAGGCATATGATTAAGTACACCGAATCGAATGATTGTCATCATCATCTGATCTGAATGCTAATAAACTGCTTTCATTTCATCTCTGCAGCTTGTGTTCTCTTCATCAACCACTGTCTACGGGTGGCCCGAGGAAGTGCCCTGCACCGAGGAGTTCCCACTCTCCGCGACCAACCCTTACAGCCGAACAAAGGTACCACCCAAAGCCAGTAGTAGCGCTTTTTTTATGTCGCTTGTCAATGATATTTCTCTTGCGTGGCTGCTCACTAAGTACATTGAGAGAATCTGATCTGGCGCCTGTCGATGATTTTGCTTGTGCAGCTTGTCATTGAAGACATCTGCCATGACCTCCAGTGCTCGGACCCTGACTGGAAGATCATACTGCTGAGGTACTTCAACCCGGTCGACGCTCACCCGAGTGGCTACATCGGGGACGGCCCACTTGGAGTCCCCAACAACCTGATGCCCTATGTGCAGCAAGTCGCTGTTGGGAGGCGGCCTGCACTGACGGTTTATGGGACCGACTACAACACGAAGGAGGATAGTGGAACTGGAACATTGCTGCACATCTCACATCTCGCAGGTCTCCTCCTCCTCCCCTGCCTCTCACTCGCTTCCCCTGCTTCTTCTCCGGGGCCTGGGCGCGCCTGATCCTGCCTGAGCTTGCCTCCTGCCATTGCTGACCGGTTCCCTGGGCCATCTGGCCGGTTTCTCGCTGGATCCGACTGCGTTCTTGCTGTTTCGTTTGGGGTTCGGTCGATTTGCCACTCAGATTCGTGGGTGCATTCTGCTGCAGTTCAACTGTGGTATCATGTGTGTCTAGCTTTTTGTTTAGTTTAACTAGTATTTAAATTTATTAGTTAGGGAAGATTTGTGGTAATACTACTTGGGTAAACTAAAATCTTGTTGCTTGGAGGATTTAGATGGAGTGTTAACTGTGAATTTGTTGTGATTTGCAGCTATTTCTCCAAAGTGGCTGTTGTCTGAATTTTTTTAACATCTGTAGTAAGTGGGGAGAAGAGAACCCCTGAGCTTATGAATGGGCGATTCATTTGTCTAGTAGGGGGACTAGCAAATCATCTACTGAGAGTTTGTATACTCAGTTATTAGTACACCTTGCCTTAAGGATCAGAATTTCTGATTCAGGGACCAGGTTGATGCACAGTGCTGGTGTGATTTTTTTACATGTGCGGGCATATAAATCAGTGAGTATAGCATTTGACATGTGCATCATGTCAAATTCGACCGAATCTAAGTTTTCTAAGTGCATACGAACAACTCCAGTGATCTTGTTCTCGGTTGCAAGGAGCAATTCTACGAGTATCTCTTCGTGTTTCAGCGTTTACTGTATTATTAGTATTACTTGGACAGTATCACTTCATTCTGTTGTTGTCACTGACCTGCTGCTTACTTGTATGGACAGCTTGAACTGAAAGCAAGAGTAGAAGCCCATGAGATGAGACGCAAGCAAAATATGCATGGTATTCTTCACTTCTAATATTTCAGTTCCACTATCCTGCTGCTTACCTGGCTGTTATTTTCATTGCTGCTGCTCTGTATAACAAATGTACTACTATCTATCTCATGGTGATCACTAAACTAAGGAGGCTTAACCTGATAATAACTTACTTTACATTAATAGCCTACAATGTTGCCTTGGAGCTTATTGCCCAAAATAATACCTCTACTTTTTGTGTCCTTCAGGAATGCGTATCCTTCAGGACAACTCAAGCCCCTCCTCCTCTCCTGTACATGAATGTGAGATGCTGCGCATGCAAGATCTGAGCCAAATGGCATATTGTAATCTTTTTATTGCTGGTTTTTATGTACGATGTCATGAAGATGTACGTTTGAAATGTTGCTTTGATAGCAAAATTATATTCCTATGTACATGCTGCTTTGACAGCAAAATTATGAAAATTTCTCAACAATATATATGGGCAAAATTGTATTCCTGTGTACTGCGCCTGAAAAGGCTACAGCCAATTGATGATGTTACTAGAACCTGACAACTGGGACCCATCTGACTAGTGGACCCTTCTTTTGGGAAAAAAAGAAAAACTAAATTCGTTTAGACAAAAAGCCACAACCCAACAATAAAAAGGCTGCAATATTGGGCTTGGCCCATGAACCCAACCAAAAATTGACAGACAGAAAAAACACAAATAGGCTGAATTGTTGGGCTAGGCCCATGTAGAAAACCGAATTGGACCAGGCTGAATCTTGTGCCATGTCAGATTGCCACGCTGGATGCCTACGTGGCCTGGGGAGGTTGCTAGTGACCAAAACGCCACAGTAGACGTGTTTTGGTCATAAACGTCTACGACCATTCCAGAAGAAAGGTCGCTATAGTCAGTTTACGACGGCCAACTTTTGACCTTATGTTTTTGGTCACAAAAAGGTCACAAATGGAAATTTGTGACCATTCAGTGACCAATAGTGGTGGTCACAAGTTGACATATTTCTTGTAGTGAGGATGAGGTGAAGCTTGCTCCCTCGCCCACGCGCGCGGTGGCTCTCAGCACGAGGAGAAAATTTTACTACTCCCTCTGTTTACTCCTCGTCCCTACTACGTACTTTGGTTAGTACTCCCTCCATTTACTTATACAAGGCCACTATAAAAGAATACATTTTGCATCTATACAAGGCCACAAATAGTAATCGAGACAAAAGTTACTACTCCCTCCTTTCCAGTTTATAGCTCAATTTCAAAATCTCTCCAACCAAAGTAGACGGTGAGTGGTCGAATTAATTTCGTAGTTTGCACAAGTAATTAGTACGCTCGTTTTTCTCAAGAAGTTGTGTTTACCGAGGCATTAATTAGAACGAATGCATGAATGACCACTAAATTTCCATGAACTTGTACATGCATTGGTTAGTTTCCTCTTGACACTGCTTGCGCTGGGTGATCTAACGCACCTCGAAATCCAACATGTAATGGTACTACTACTAGTATAGTAGAATTGAGACTTATCAAATGGAAAAATGAATGTTTTTTAGATGAGCCCTATAAACCCTAGTGGGTACGTACTCCGTAAAAACAGATTTTTCCAAAACTAAGTCGCTCCCTTTCATGAATTCTGTAGTAGTATACTCCTCCGTCGACGCTCCCTTTCATGAATTCCGTACTTCCCGTCGCCGACATGTGGGACATATAGCAACCGGTCGACGTGTCAAGCACCAAATAACAGTGCAGAACAGCAGGGGGGACGCACCCCACTCGTACCGGCCCAGTAGTAGTAATGAGCAATGAGACGTCAAATCACAATGCCGCACTTTCCCAGACGGACGAAGTAACCCTTATTTCACACTTCCGTTCGCCATCATCTCAAACCACGTACTAGTATCGCTTCTGCCTCAAGAGGGACACGCGCATCGCCTTGGTACATCATGACACGTGGGACCGCATGACAGGCCATGCTCCCCTGCCGATCGCTCGGTAAAATCACCTCATTTTTACTATACTTCCTCCGTATCGGTTTACTACATGGCATGCATGTTGTTCTAGGTTGAGAATTTAACTGGCTATATATGTGATGAACAGTACTCTAGCCTTTTAAAAAATGTATACTTTTGTACAGTAGTACTATCGATGGATTGCGCCATGGAGCAAAAATTGAAATAAAAAAAGGTGGTACATATAGAGAGCGCTCGTCGCCAAATTATGCATATAGTACTATTAAAAAAAGCTAGTACGTGCTTAATTGGGGTGCTAAATTCAATTAAAGAAATACTAGTAGTATGTACATACTGAAGAGTTAAAGTAACGAGAAGAAACATAACATAGTTCTGCTGGGGGCTCAGCACAACACACCCCTCAAATTAAACTAAGCACACATGAAATTAAACTATGCAACTAATCCGGTAGACACTGCATTAGAAGTTTAGAACCACCATGAGCAACTACACTGCCACCTTACTCGGAGTCCTCGTCCACGTCCTCGACTTCGTCCTTGTCCCTATTCCTCTTGGCCGATACTTCTTTGCTTGAACCGCACACTTGACTGTTGCTCTTCATCCAACCCTTGTAGATATTGAAGCAAAGGTAGCCATCCATTGCAGCGTAGTGGATGTGGTCTATATCTAGTACATTCCGCTGCCATGCATGATGATGAAACGTGTATGGAGGTTTCTCCAGTTTACCGTACGAAGGATGAACCATGGCTCCTGCCAGGGTCAGCATTGAAGGCTGACGAGAGGGCACCAGCCGATTCTTCTGGAGGTCGAAGGGGTTGCCTACAACGAGGCCTATCCGACCCAGGACTTCTTCGTCGTTCGTAAAGTCTACAGTAACGAATTTCACTGTTTTGTCCTTGAGGAAGGTCTTAAAATCCTGGCACTCAACGTCGACATGGCATATGTGGTAGACCAAGCAAACGTTATGTACGCAAACCTGGACCACGGCGGGCTTCTTCCTCTCTTCGTCCTTTAGATACTTCTCTCGTCCCAGGACTGTGGTGTACTCAACATCTAGCCCAGCGACCCACTCATCATCTGAGTTTTGAACATGCGTCTGAAGCGAGAAAGGCATCCTTTCACCGTCGCGGAAGAACGGGTGTAGATGACGTCGAACCCATCGCCGGTGATGATTCTAACCTTGTACTCACCGCCGATCATGGAGATTTGGGATGCCATGGATTTGGGAGGAGGGTTAGGATTAGTGGTACTGCCGTAATGAGAATGGACGGGACGACTAGGAGCGAACCGCCGTAGTATTGAAGGACGTGCGGGGACGAGTAGGAGCGAACTGCCAGCGTGCGAACGACAGGGTATTAGCTTTCCATTCTCCCATGATACGGGCTTCCGAGAGCCCTTGGATCTGAGATCGAATGGTTGCATGGCGTGATTCTAGACCTATGGGTGAATATCCTATCCTGGAGGGTTATTCTGCAAATTTTCGGCAACTTAGCATGCGATTGTTTGATCTCAGATCCAAGGGCTGCCAGCAGCCCGTATCATGGCCGTGCCTACCACGACCGTCGCGTCGCTCGTGCGGTCGCGCCCTTGGAGATTTAACACGGTGCGTTAGTCTATCTGATGTTGGCATGTCATACATAGTCATCACTTAGTCACTCATACTACAACAAGGTTGGCTATAAGTGTATTTTTTGTTACTCCTCTCTATCTCTTTCTTCGTACTCAAGGAAGAAACGGTGCTAGTAAGCGCATGTATTTATTGCATTTGCCAAGGAGTGACCTCTTCCAATGAAATGGTGTTGCTAAGTTTGCTTCATTTAATTAGCTATAGACTCAAAATTGTCTTTTCACCTAGGTACACGCGCTTAGCACCGTTTCTTCCTTGGGTCACCAAACTAGTCTCTCTCTTCTTGAATAACTTGCCACATCAGACTTTATGCCTATGTGGCAAGCTTAAGCACCTGTAGGAGCAAGTAAAAGTAAGTACAATAGTGCGCTTTACATGGCATTTTTGCATATGTGGAGGAAAGAGAGGCAAGGAAAAAGTGGAGAAGTGGGCTCTCATGCAAGAGCCATCCTCTACTACATGGTGGAGCATTGAGAGAGGCACCTGTATGGAGGTGGTCAGGAATCTGGGAGACTCACGCCGGTCGTAGCGCCGCAGTTAAAATGGTAATGGCAAGTCAAATCATGGGGCCCCACTATCCAGCAGTAACTCGCTGTCAAATCACACAGCCCTACGTTTGCAACAGCTACTCCCTCGTCTTCTCGCGTCTCTGTCGAACCGACTAGGCGGAACTGCCCCGCCACCTACCGCGCAGGAAAAGCCCCGCCCTCGACTTTTAAATACAACTACATCCGCTTAAGAATCCAATGATATACTTTTTGTGACATAGTAACTCATATTTAGTTAGTCAAATGGATGACCTAGAACTACGTGCAGGCCCTATAAACCGAGATGCCTAAAAATAAAAAACCCAAGACGGAGAGGGTAGTTCAACACGTATCTTTTTAGATCAATATAGTCGGGATTCACCAAGGAGAAAAACCAAGTGGTAGGCTGCTCCTGTCGTGTTGGCGTAGCAACTCAAGCAGGGTCAGTCCGCACACGAAATGGCGACACACTTAACAGGACCCCTTTGGCCGACATGTGGCTCATCCACCGTCTTGTTCCACGTGCGATGCACCAAATTACAGTTCAGAGCAGCAGTTGGAATTGGAGGCACCTCGGTTGTAGCGCCGCAGTAGTAGAAAATGAGCGACGAGGGGTCAAATCACAAAGCCCCAACTTTCCCGCATTAAGCTGGACGGACGAATCAACCATCATTTCACTCTAGGGCACAAGAGCATAAAGAAAAGAGAAAACAATGATGCGTGTGGCAGCTACCTAGGGCACCCTAGGGTAGGGGTCTCCACTACAGATCCTTTTTTTGAAAGCGCCTCCACTACAAATCGGCTTCTCCCTCGCCCTCTTGAAGAAAACTGATGATGAGTGCGGCGGTAGGGTTTGTAGGAGTACTACGGCATGCGGGGCCACGTCGTAGTAAACGGGTTCGAGCCGACGCCTTAAATATGTGTGGGCCGCTTGGTTTTACGGGAACGAGGCAGCATTTTGGGTTCGGGAACCAGTGGAGATATAGTACGTACAAAAAATTGTGGACGTAGGTTCGACCGAAAGGCAATGGTGCATGGGCCCTGTATTTTGATATACCCGGGGCCGTGTGAAATTTGCTACTCTACTCAAAACTAGTAAGGTACACATGTATTGAATGCACGAGATTTCAAAACCAAATTATGAATAAATACACACTATAGCATGTAAAGCTTTGAGTCATATATGCATGATGTAGATGTTTGTTTAGTTCTTATAGTTCATCTCATTCAAAATCAATAAGTTTTATAAAAATGTTCATGGGGTTGTGCATTGTACTCCCTCCGTTCCAAAAAAGATGACCCAACTTTGCACTAACTTGGTACAAAGTTAGTGCAAAGTTGGGTCATCTATTTTGGAACGGAGGGAGTAAATCATAAAGTAAAAAACAAATAATGGCAATTCATTTAGAAAAAAATAATCAATTATGATACAGAAGATTCTAGAACAAAGGAGAAGTGCTTGTGTTTTGAGGTTTGTGCATTATGCTTAAGTTCAACCATGGAGTCTTCTAAATTGTACATGTGGCAGATCTGGTGGAATGTTGATGATATCCAACGGCCAGTAGTGCTCGGATTTGCCTATCTCTGAACTGTCGGGTTAGCTTCATCCAACGACCATCTTTCAAAGTTATTGGCACACTATATAGTTCTTGTGCCATAGTTGCATGTTTTGGAAAAAAGCTACTAGTGGGTTGTACTATCTATTTAGGAATAGAAGATGTATACATGGAAGTTGTAGGGAAAGAGATGACATGGAGCATCTCAATTCCTATGAGTAGGGATTGGAAAAGAGATGTCATTTGGTTCACTTCATAGGAACTTCTCTATTGAATCTAGAGATGACATGTATCTCAATTCCTATGAGGAGGGATTAGAAAAGAGATGTAATTTGGTTCATATCATAGGAACTTTTCTATTGAATATACGCTAATGTTTATTTTCCTTTGAAATTAAGGGAGTATAGGAATCCATTCATATGAACCAAGTGGCTCTAAAGCTATAGAAATGATATCATGTTTATTTCCTTTGAAATGTGGAGTATATGAATCTATTCCTATGAACCAATTGGCTCTAAAGAAAAAAAATCCTATAAAAATCATATCATATAGAGTTCCTATGATATTCCTCGACACTAAAGGATGCTAGAAATTGCTGCGGGTGATACGATGGTCTTTCTTTGTAGACTCCTCACCCAACTTTATAGTTACCTCTCGAAGATGAATGAAATGACATATACATGGTATTCTACATGTGCAATTTGGTACACGAAAACTCGGTAAAAGTTTGCGAGGTTCGAATTTTCAATAAAGCTATATGCACTGCATTTTGGAATGGGTGGAGCATACGGCAGTTGCTAACACTCACGTGGAAGATTTGTGTGTAGGAGGAGTGGTTGTTCTGTTAAATGACATGGCAAAACTGACACTGTCGGATGCCGATCTAACGGTTCTTACGGCGTTTGTCAGGAAAAGGCTTGTGGCGAACGTTTGTCAGATAATGATTTACGGACACATGCATTGCATTGATACGTGCCCCCTCTCTCTCACGCACATGCACCCTCACGAGTCACGACTCTCCCAAGTCCTCTCGCAGACTCGCACGTCGCACCCACCGTCCTATCTGCAGGTAGACGTCACGCACATATGTGCTCTTCACACCCTACCCTCAAAACTTCTAAAAAACAAAAGACGGCGCACACATTTTATTTTAGCTCACACGTCACACACTTGTACTATTACTCTTGCGGCGAACGTTCTTTGGGCATAGTATATTGTACTCTCACGAAGAGAAGCGGTGCATGCACGCACTAGTTCTCTCACACCCACTCGCGGGTACACGTAGGAGCGCATTTTTTTGAAGCTGGTACAACAAAATCACTCCACTATATATAAAAGCAGGAGCCTTAGCGCTTGCTTTACTAGGGTTCCTCTCGTTCACTCTCTCATGCTCTCCAGATATAAGCAACACATAGGTGGCCACACTCTCTCTCAGCTCACGACTGGTCAAAAATCCGGCCGGACAACCTCGACCGGGGCAGGGGTGTAGGTGCATCGTTCACGCTGTCGTCGGCGGCGAGGGAGGAGACAACCGGCTGCCCGCGCGTCCCGATCGGCGGCCGTACCGTTCTCTCTGAGAGAGCGCCGACTCGGGAGGGCCTCCGACCCCTTCTTCCTCCCTGCGGTATTGTGGCCAAGATGCGGCCTCCCGACGCCGTCTTTGCGACATGCCGACGACCCTCAGGTATATATTCCTTCGAAACCTGCCTTGCTCTACTGCCCCAGCTCCCTTCGTGTGGATCCTTTTCTACTTCCGTCCGTTGTTCCAAAGCCACCTAGACTTCTACTATTATTAGAAGTAAAGCTATTTCATACAGTCGACTCAAAGCGTTGGTTCAAACAGGGAAGTAAGTGGGAAAGCTGTAGCATGAATCTAGGACTTGGTTCTAAGAGGAAACGGGGGGAAGTAGTAATATCTGTCACTATTTAAATAACCGTATTTCTTATTTGCGCAAACAGGGATGTCTGTCTCCATATTGTTTCGGGATGTCTGTCTCCGTATCGTTTCTATCCGCGCAATCAAAAGCACACACCGTAGTTTTAGTACAACTGCGCAAAATGAGAAGGCTATCCCTCGTTGCCGTCGTCTAACCCTACATTGGTAGTAACTAAGGTAGAATGACCAATGCAATCTAAAAGAAGATGATTCGTACGTTTTACTTCCTGATTGCAGTGCAGGGACGAGTGAAAACAACTGCATCCTAGTCCGGAATGCACTTTCTACCAGTTCATCCATGGACCGAGGACTAGCTGGCACGGCTGCACGGCGGTTTTTTGGACAGGTGCGCGGACAAGAGGCATTGTGGTCTGCTTATTTCTGCAAATAGCGGTGCTTAAATTTAGTGGAATGCACAAGAATTTCACCTGGTCAGTACACTGCATGGTTCAGTTCAGCATTCCAGCTGAGACCACAATTATAATTGGTTATTCTGGAATGAGAGAACCTAAACCTGAATGGTGGCAACAAGAAAAAACCAGAGTGAACTCCAGGAAATTTAAGCCTGCCGGGAGGCCCTTTGCTCAGAGACAAGCCTTGCTTGTTTTTTCCTGATTTGTAAACCTTCTCACAACTTTGTCTTTTGCTATGAACTAGTATACGTTTGATATGTTCTATGAATCATTGGGATGTATAAAATTGCTTAACTTATGCTTTTCAAGTTTTTTATGAAGACGAGTTTAATGTGAGTGTTCCACATGAGCGCTGGACTAGCGTGTGAACGTTTGGAATTTATTACATTGTGGCCTCAATTAACTGCATGAACCACTGTAACAAGATACATAGTTGCTTATATGTCAGACAGCAGATTGTTGATTGTTAGCTGGTCGATAGCCTAGTGTTGAAGCGAGCTGAGCCAATGTGCCGTGTTTTGCACAACTGCTTACAAGTGGGGTAGCACCAACAGTGTTTACAAGTACTTATGTATACGTCGGCGCATGGTTCTCGAATGAGTGCTCTATTTCATCAAAACACACACTGCTCGTATGATAAACCTGACGACTTATGTCCTACCATGCCATATTCATGAAAAAACTAGTGAGGACGCATCTGTTTCGGCAACAATTACGATGGTTCTCACATGATTCACGGGCACACAAAAGTAGCACAGTTCCCACAGACGGATTCAAACAGAGTACTAGCCCCAGAGGGGTCGATAACAGGACGGACACAAGTTTGGATAATTAGACACAATCCAAACTACTATTAAACACTAGCTGGGGCAACTATTTCATGCCTCGATCTAATTTGGGCTGGACACAAGACGGACCTTGCCATGAACATCATCGAGGACGTCCCGCAGTAGCTCAATCCCGTGAACCTTCATGAAGACAACCTTGTGGCCTTGCCACCGATAAACTTGTTTGTGGAGGCATGCCACGTCATCTTCCTGTGTAATCTTGACAAGAACTGTATTCCTCACAAACGAAGGAGTAGCTTTGAACTTCTTGTGCTTCAGTACACCCTAGACAACACGCCTGACAACAGTGAGGCTGGAATACAACTCTTCATTGGTATAACCGCAAATGGCTTCCAGGATCCAACAGCCTAAGAACTCTGTTTTCCCAGTGCGTATATTCTGGTCGTCCGCCTCATAGCGAGTGACATGTACAACCACACAATCCTTGTCTGCATCAGGGCTTTAATTGAAACAGAAACAAGTTCTGAATTACTTTTCAGTATAAGAAACACAAGTTATTTAAACCACTACGTATATCATGGCATCGAAGCTAATAAAATTTTGCATTATTAATCAACACATACTTCCTTTTCTAAAAAAATCACCACATACTTAGATGAAAAACCACAATCGAGATCGGCAAAGAAGGAAA
>NC_057812.1:22477869-22498057 GCF_018294505.1 Triticum aestivum
CCTGCAGTGCCACGGGGGCTGTAACCTTAAACGGGGCGTTGACCATCTCAGTATCTGGGGTCGCCTCGGTGGTTGCCTCCATCTTCTTGGAGCTCTATGTCTCGTGGGGATCAGCCTCCCGCGTCTGCTCCAATACCGGCAGATCTTTGCCTGGTTCTCCTTGGTCCATCATGAAACTAACGAATACTAGGAGACCACTGAAAGGAAAACACAATCGCAATGACAATGAAACAAAAAAGAGAGTGAGGATCGGTTACTGCTTTGCAAAAGTTCTTTTTTTCCTCTGAACGAAAATATACCAACATCACGGATCCGCTTACCTTCCCTTCGTTCAGAGAGAAGAATAGTGGCAGATGCAAGTGTTGCCTTTCTTAAAGACGGTGAGGGAGAAGGGGATTCAGCAAAGAGTGAAATGATGGTTGCTTCATCCGTCAAACTTAGACTGCGGGGAGGTGGGGTTTTGTGATACGACGGCTCGTTACTGCCGCGCTACGACCGGGGTGACTCTCTGCCTGCATACTGCCTTCTAATTTGGTGGATGGCATTTGGGCCCCCCACGCTGCATGGCCCGCATGTCGGTGAACAAAAGTATAATGGCATTCAGTAGAGGGAGACGTTTCAATGACCTAGGAGGAGCTAGAAGTGGTAGAGTGTCTCCACTGTACTAGTAGTAATTGTTTTTCTGGGTAGCTGTAGAGTGTCTCCACTATACTAGTAGTAATTGTTTCTCTGGTCCCAAGATAAAACAGCCCATCCACACTAGTAAATAGTAAAATCAGTCCAAAATCCCATATATTTACTGAATGAGATGCGCTACCCACACCCAGCACACCGCCCCCTCCGCCCCCAAAAACCTGGGTGCTCTTCTTCCTCCTTGCTCCCACCCACCTCATGTCAGCTCGCTCCACTCGTACCCCCAAATTCCTTACCTCACTCCTACAGAAAACCCCAGCTCCCCTTCTTCCTCACTCCTACAGAAAACGCCCAGCTCCCCTTCTTCTTCGCTCGCACTACAACTAGGCTCTTCATTCGTTACTCTGCTCAAATCCGTGAGCGCGACGCGACGCCCTCGAGGAAAATGGAGTCGGCTGACCCCAGCGCCAAGGAGATGAGGCTCCCGCCAGCGGCGACGCCTGTTGTAGATCCCGCACCCGGCAGCACGGGGAGAAGCGGTGACCCCGCCCCCACCGGATCCCAGGAACCCGTAGAATCTTGGGTGGACCGCATCAGCGGTCTCCCGGACGCCATCCTTGGGGAGATCATCTCGCTTCTCCCCACCAAGGATTGCTGCCGCACCCAAATCCTCTCAATTCGGCGGCACCCTCTGTCGTGGTTTTGTCACGACAGATGTCCTAGAGAAAGGACTTAGTCGTGGAGCCATCGCGATGGGTTAGCTTGAAGGGGTTAAAGCGGACACAGGGACGCAAGAGAGTTATACTAGTTCGGCCCCTTCAATGAAGGTAAAAGCCTACGTCTAGTTGTGATGGAATTGATGGGGTTTCGATGACTAGGGAGCAAACAAGCTTCGCCTAAGTCTCGAGTTGTTGTCTGTTCTCCTTGAACCGCCGCCGGGTCGTCCCCTTATATACACGGGTGACGCCCGTCGGTTCACAGAGTCCCAATACCGGCTCATAGATGTGTGCGGTTTGGTCTCTACTTATTCCTAACTTATAATACAAGTTAAATACCAACGCCGGTTTACGGCTACAGGCCTTGAATCGACTATGGGCCTTGAGCTCTCATCTGCCTTCTTGGGCCTTAACATAATTAACTACTGATGAAGTTAACCCGGCCCAGATAGGCCGGTTTACGCCCAGTAGTAATATCCCCAACATTAGGCCCCAGATTGATTTGAACAGGTTCATGTCAATCCTTAGCAAAAATCTTCATCTTTAACATCTTCTTGTAGTTTGTTGAACCGCCGTGATGTCATCTTGTCTGGTCGTTGTAAACCGGTGTGACGTCACCTGTTATAAAGAACCTTATCCATGATACCCCCTTTTTGTTTTTTTGTTTAATAGGTCTGTGACAATTAAGGCGACAGCTTCGTTTCCAAACCCATGGTCCCTTGATTTCCGCGCCTGACTCCTATCCTTTGCCTTATAAATAGGACCGAAGGGTCATTTATTTTTCCCCTTCGTGCCCTTCTGCTTCGTCTTCCCCGCGTCATCCAGCTTCGGAGCTCCGCCGCCGTCGACGACCTCTGCTCCAACCTTGGCCGCTGCATCACCCTGATTGTACCAAAGCATCGCGGCGACCTTCTGTTTCTTTCTCGGCTCCAGTGAGTTCTTCACCTTTTCTTCCGTAGATCCGTTCTAGGGTTTCCAAGTTCTTCAGTGTTCATCGTCTGCTTCGTACTCATATGATAGATCCTAGATGAACCTGTGAACCTTTGCTCTGTGTAGCGGTAGTTCTTAGCATCCGCCTTTACTTATATGCCTCAAGACCCTAGATCTACCTGTATCTCCATCAATTGATTCGGTACTGTTCTTTGTGAACCTTGAATATTTTCCTTCTTTTCTGAACTTGCTTCAGATCCGTCGCTGTAGAGAAATCTTGTGAAATCTATTTCTATACACTTATCTATCCGCAATCTCAACTGTTTCAATGCTTAGATCCGGCGGTTTAACTTTGTAGAAAAATTGCCAAACCAGTATATACCATTAGTCCCCTTGTTGAACCGCCAGATGCTGTTACTTCATAAAACTCCGGTTTAGATAGAGCTGTCTCCGGTTTAACATTGTACATACCAGTGCACTTTAATCAATGCATTCTTGAACCGGAATTACCTATCTTGTTGATTTCTTCATGGCCAAGCAAGTATATGAGTGCAACTGGGTTCCTTCTCGCGTCACAGAGACTCAACTGAACAATTTAGTCCTGGTCGGCGCTTTAGGCAGCAAATACACCATCCATTGGAGAGCCCCTGGCAAAGAATGCCCTCCCACACCTCAAGAAGGAGCGGTCGTCGTTTTCGTAGATCACTTAGCCCGGGGCTTTAAGCTGCCCGGTTCTAAATTTTACCGGGACATTTTAGCCGCTTTTCAACTCCACCCACAAGACACTGGTCCCAACTCTGTTACAAACATGTGTCACTTCCAAGTGCTCTGTGAGGTGTTCTTTCAAGAGGAGCCCATAGTGGAGTTGTTCAGAGACTGTTTCCATCTAAACCGCCGTACTGAGTTTTCTGACGGTTCCAATACGGAATTGGGCGGTGTGGCGATCCAGAAAAGGAAAGAGGTCACATACCCTCATGCCAAGCTGCGCAGCCACCCCAAAGAATGGAATCAAAGATGGTTCTATTGCAAAGACACCTCCCCTGCTGGTGAAAATCCTTTGCCTGACTTTTGTCCGGAGCGGCTTAGCAATACACACCCCTTTCCGCAAAGGTTGACTGCCAAGGAGAGAAGCAAATACCCTCCTCAACTGTCCAAGCTCAGAGCCTTCATGGACAATGGTTTAACAGGAGTTGATCTCGCTCGCTGTTGGATATCGTGGAGCATACTGCCCCTTAGTCAGCGCTCCGGTTTGATGTGCGAGTATACTGGTAGTGTTGATGACCCACTGCGACATGCTAACATCTAGCTTACCGACGAAGAAATCACAAAGGCTGTGAATAAAATGCTGAATGAACCGAAACACGTCTGTGCTCGAACCGGCCTGCTTCCCTTCTGTGCCACCAACAAACCGCCAGCTGTAAGAATTTGATTTTTTTTCTTTTTACTAAACCTGCTATTGATATATCTGGTCATTGTTTAATATCAATGTTTGTTTAAATAGGGTAATGATCCGTTTTGGAGCAAGAAACTTCCCCAGGAGAAGCCAGAAAAGCCAGACAAACCGGAGCGACCAACCCGGCCAAAGACTAAAGTCGTGAAACGGCCTGCTCACAAGAAGAAAAACACTGCATCTTCTGATCTGGACCCTGATGATGATGTGGATAATCCGGACCTTGAGGTAGAGCTTGACTCACTTGGCTTATTTTTCATGCGTCTTATTGATGATGATATTTGTCAGGACGATGCCGAAGCCAGCCATGCTGATGCTGCAGAGGTAATTATTCTCTCTTCCGTTTCAGAAGCTTTGCCTTCACTAAAAATCCGTCAGCCAAACCGGAAAGTTAAATTTTCTCATCCTCTTGCTTACTTGGATCCCAAATTTCTTATGAAGACCCAACAGCACGAAGCTCGCCGCACAACCCGGCACAGCGGCCAGGTAGTTACCTCCGCCGGTTTACCGAACAGTCCGGTTCGGAAACGCCGTTCAGAGGTCTCTAATTTGCTTGTTAGTGCTTATCCTAAAGCGGGTTGTTTTCGTCAACCTCTTAATCCATCTGACTCCGATTATCAGGTTACTTCCCACTCATCCTCTGGCGAGTCATCGGCTACTCATCTGCCACCGCTCAAAACGGTGCTTGGGTAAGCTATACTTATCATAACATTTCCGGTACATCACCTTGGAACATACGTTGTATTTGACTTTGTTATTCCTTTCAGGGCCAAGCCTAGGCCAAGCAAGAAGGCTCGCCTGGATAAAGCGGCCGAGGAGGATGCCGTCCCTGAACCGGGCAAAACACCAGATCTTGAAGCGGCTATTCCTGAAGATATGCCCAATGATCCACCGCAGCGAGATGATGATCTTATTGCTGAAGAAAGGCATATTGATACCTCAAGTCCTGTCAACCAGCCCACAAGCCCCATCCGGATTGAGAAATCCACCAATCCATCAAAGCCTACTGATAAGCCAACAGCCCCAGTGCAAACCGGCGATGCTAAGGATGATGAGGTTGTCATTACTGGCATTGGTCGCACAGAGCCAGGCAATCCCGTTGCTTTATCCAGACATACTGGCAAGGAAGAATTTGCTGCCATTGGCAAGGGAAAATGGAATGCCGATCTGACAACTTATGCCGCTTTGAACGCCCAAGATCTCCATTCCGGCTATCTAAACCGGCTATACGCCAGCCGTGACTATGAAGCTGGTTTGGTTAATATGATGAAAGAGAAATTTGAGGTAACTTCCATGTGCTTTTTCCTGTTTGGATATTTCAATCTTGTTAACTCTCCTAGCCCCCAAGGGCCGGTTTAGAATCTGCATCCAAACCGGGACTTGTTAATATAAATCCCAATGCTTCGGAACTCGCTGATGTAGCCCCCAAGGGCCGGTTCAACTTAGTGTAGTTAAACCGGGACTTGCTAATATAAATCCCAATGCTTCAGAATTCGCTGATGTAGCCCCCAAGGGCCGGTTTAACTTAGTGTAGTTAAACCGGGACTTTTAGTAATTGAGATCGCCGCATCAGAATATATTCGAGCAAATAGCCATTAGCCCCCAAGTGCCAAGTTGAATACTTGTATTGATCTTGGGACTTTATAATCAAGTAAAATATGAAGATCAAATAGGCATTACCCCCAAGCGCCAAGTGCATAACTTGTTATGTGGTTGGTGCTTCAATTCTTGCACTGCTTGCTGAATCATATAACTGTCTGTATGCAGGCTGAGCTGAAGACAAAAGAGACCCAAATCGCCGATCTCCAAGAAAATCTGAAGTCCCAACAGACTGAAACCTCAAAAGCAAAAGAGGAGTTAACCAGCGCCTTAAGCGTCATGGAACAGCTTAAGAAGGATTTCAAGAAGGAGCGGGCGGATTGGGCTACTGAAAAATCCGCTTTAACCAAACGAGCAGAAGACGCCGAGGCTACACTAAAACCGGTGGTGGACGAATTGGCCAGCATAAAGCGGCACGTGCATGCCATGACCGCTGCTATCTTTGGTAAGTTGGGTGGATTTCTGAATTGATTTAGCCGTCTTACAGAGTTGCCGGTTTGTTAACCCTTTGTGATATTTCAGGGACACGCATTGGTCACCTGGGGTCAGATGTGCGGAAGAAATTGAAAGCCGCCTACATGTTGATCGAACAACTGTACACTGGTGCACAGCGGATCATCTGTACTGCATCCCACAACAATCCGGTGCCTACTTTGATTCAGGACACTCTGAAGAAACTGTCGGTGCTTCCTGCCTGGGTTGAAGAGCTGAAGAAATCTGCTGCTCAAACCGGTGCGATCAATGCCTTAATCCGGGCAAAAGCTTGGGTGCCGGATTTTGATCCTATTTAAGCGGCTCAGGGCTATCCCAGCTTGAAGGAAGACGGGTCAGAGTTTAGTGAAGCGGATCTGTGAGCAATAAACCGGGAGGTGCGTCCGCTAGCTTGTCAATTGGTTGAAGAAGCAGACTTGTCTCACTATCAAGCCCATTATGACAATCAAAACAAGCGAGTAGCTGCACCAATTCATGAAGCAGAAAATCTTATCCCTCCAATCCGTAAGCATACTTACGCTCCCGATATTGAACCGTCGTTGCTGATCCATGATGAAGCTGTCTTTCGAGCATTAATGGGAATCGACTGGACAACTGTTGATTTCCAGCCGCTGGGTAGAGAAACTGAAGTTGAAGCGGCGCGGATGACCCACAACCATCAGGCCAGGTTGGTGACCAAGCTTGAACCGGAAGCCAGTTTAAACTGCTTCTCCTTTGTAAAAAACATTGATCTTATTTTGGGCACCATGTTGCCTTGTAATAGGCTAGCTGATACTCTTGATCTTAATATGCCTTCGTGCATAACCACTGCAACTTGTGCTTCCTTTGGGTGATGAACTTTCCAAAGTATTTTCTGCAACATAAAAAATCTTAAAGTGCCACCGCGGTTGTACGGTCAGGCGAAGTATGACGTCTGCATATATAAAATCAAAATATCTTAAACTTAAGCATATGATCAAATCTTTGAGATACATAATACCTACCATCGTTGGGCATGAAGTTGGCTTATCCAATCTTGAAGCGGAGGTTTCATAAACCCACACTATTGGAGGAGATAGCAGCTCCTGTATATATATAATGCCGGTTTACCATGTAAACCGTGCCGGGTTATAATAAAACACCGTGTTACTCCATAATAGGATGTTAACAAAAAATCAAACCGGGCAAATTGTCTCCGGATCAAAAATGGACCGTGTTCCGTCAATTGATAGTTTGAACCGGTTTAAAACTTTGTCGGTTTGAAAAACACAACAAAAAGAAAGAAATATCTATCAAAGAAGGTTGTGAAGCAAAGGCAAGGATAAAAACCGTTTGCAAAAAAGAGGCTTATTTGACCCGATCAGATGGCGTTACCATGGTCGGACACGACCAAGCTCCCGATAGGTGTAGCTATGGTTCAAGTTAGCCAGGTCCCCAAATGAAACCATGGCATTTATGCCGATCAAGAGGCGTGGCAATGGTTCGGGTTCGACCAAGCCCCCAAGTGATTCTGTGGCCTTAGGCCGATCAAGAGGCGTGACTGGTTCAGACGTGACCAAGTCCCCAAGTGATCTGGTGGCTCTCGCCTATCGAGAGGTGTTGCATTGGTTCGGACACGACCAAGCCCCCAAGTGATATAACATGATGCTTTGAAAAGCTAACTCAAGGGGTAAACCGGAGGCCGCTTTAGAACAACTCCGTGTAACCACACATGATGTAAAAGAACAGATACCCCTCTTTAGCTGAGGTTCCGGTTTATTATATTTAATCATAATATATACATCGTCGTAATATGTACATAAGTAGAGCCAATGGCTCAGGTATAGTAAGGCCGGAGATGAGCTATATTCCACGGCCTGTTGGTCTCCTCCTCTGATGTACGTGAGTCTTTATGCTCTCGAATATCGATCAGATAGTATGACCCGTTGTGCAAATTCTTGCTGACCACGAAAGGTCCCTCCCAAGGTGGGGATAGCTTATGCATATCAGTCTGGTCTTGGATGAGCCGAAGTACCAAATCTCCTTCCTGAAAGGCTCTGGTTCTGACTCGGCGACTGTGATAACGACGAAGATCCTGTTGGTAAATCGCCGAGCGGGCCGCTGCTATGTCACGTTCTTCATCCAACAGGTCCAAAGCGTCTTGCGGTGCTGTCTCGTTGTCCGCTTCAACATAAGCCGCCACACGAGGTGAGTCATGATGGATATCACTTGGGAGAACTGCCTCCGCTCCGTAGATCATGAAGAACGGCATGTATCCTGTTGATCTATTGGGTGTAGTATTGATGCTCCATAACACAGATGGTGACTCTTCTACCCAACAACCCAGCGTTCTCTACAAAGGAACCATAAGTCGGGGCTTGATGCCTCTCAAGATCTCTTGATTAGCCCTTTCTGCCTGGCCATTGGACTGTGGGTGTGCCACTGATGAAATGTCAAGCCGGATGTGCTCCCGTTCGCAGAACTCCTTCATGGCACCCTTGGACAAATTGGTACCATTATCTGTGATGATACTGTGTGGAAAGCCAAACCAGAAAATCACTTTTTTGATGAACTGAACCGCCATGGCCGCATCACACTTGCTAACAGGTTCTGCCTCCACCCACTTTGTAAACTTGTCAACCGCCACCAGGAGGTGGGTCTTCTTATCTTTGGACCTTTTGAAAGGCCCAACCATATCCAGCCCCCAAGTCACAAACGGCCAAGTAATTGGAATCATTCTCAATTCTTGAGCCGGCACATGAGCACGTCTTGAAAACTTTTGGCAACCGTCACATCATCTGACCAGATCCTCCGCATCAGCATGAGCAGTTAACCAATAGAAGCCATGGAGAAACGCTTTAGCTACCAAAGATTTTGAACCAGCGTGGTGACCACAATCTCCTTCGTGGATCTCACGCAAAATTTCACAGCCTTCTTCAGGAGACACACAGCATTGAAACGCCCCTGATACACTGCAATGATGCAACTCGCCATTGACAATAGTCATGGACTTGGACCGCCGGACTATCTGTCGGGCTAGAGTCTCATCCTCTGGTAACTCGCCCCGGTTCATGTAAGCCAGGTAAGGAAGCGTCCAATCTGGAATGACATGAAGAGTTGCCACCAATTGAGCCTCTGGATCAGGAATAGCCAAATCCGCTTCACTAGGGATCTTGACCGACGGGTTGTGCAGCACATCCAAAAAAACATTGGGCGGGACCGGTTTGCGCTGAGAGCCCAGCCGGCTTAAAGCGTCCGCTGCTTCATTCTTCCGTCGGTCCATGTGGTCCACCTGATAGCCTTTAAAGTGACCTGCAACAATATCCACCTCACGACGATATGCTGCCATGAGTGGGTCCTTGGAGTCCCAAGTGCCAGATACTTGCTGAGCCACGAGGTCCGAGTCACCGAAGCACTTAACTCGACTTAGATTCATCTCCTTAGCCATCCGGAGACCATGGAGCAAGGCTTCATACTCAGCTGCATTGTTAGTACAAGGGAACATGAAGCGGAGAATGTAACAAAACTTATCACCTCGTGGGGAAGTTAATACGACTCCAGCCCCCGAGCCTTCCAATTGCCTGGATCCGTCAAAATGGATGGTCCAATATGTGTGATCCGGCTTTTCTTCAGGTGCTTGCAGTTCCGTCCAATCATTGATGAAATCAACAAGTGCTTGAGACTTAACCGTCGTCCGAAGGCACATACTTCAATCTGTGCGACCCAAGTTCTATAGCCCACTTGGCAATCCGGCCAGTCGCTTCCCGGTTCTGGATGATATCCCCCAAGGGAGCAGAACTGACCACCGTAATGGGGTGCCCTTGGAAATTGCTTAAGCTTCCGGCTTGCCATAAAAGCTCCATACACCAGCTTCTGCCAATGCGGATACCTTTGCCGCTTTAAGTCCTCAAATGCTTCATCAGCAGCGGAACTCCAGATGAACTGATCCGTCTTCTTCAACATCTGATACAAAGGGATTGCCTTCTCACCAAGGCGGCTGATAAACCGGCTTAACGCGGCAATCCGGCCTGCCAGGCGTTGAGCATCGTTGATACACTTCGGTTTAGCCAGGGAGGTGATGGCTGTGATCTTCTCTGGATTAGCCTCGATTCCCCTGTTGGACACCAAAAAACCCAATAACTTGCCTGCCGGTACACCAAAGACACACTTGGCCAGATTAAGCATCATCTTGTACGTCCTCAGGTTATCAAAGGTTTCTTTCAAGTCGTCAACCAGAGTCTCCTTCTCTCTTGACTTAACCATGATATCATCCACGTAAGCATGTACATTACGACCAATTTGCTTGTGAAGACAATTTTGTACACACCGTTGATAAGTTGCCTGGGCACTCTTGAGCCCAAAGGGCATAGACACATAGCAGAAGGCTCCAAAGGGAGTTATGAATGCCGTCTTCTCCTGGTCCTTAACTGCCATTTTGATATGATGATAGCCAGAATATGCATCCAAAAAACTCAAACGCTCACAACCCGCCGTAGCATCAATGATTTGATCTATACGGGGGAGGGCAAAGGAATCTGCTGGACAAGCCTTATTAAGATCTGTGTAATCCACACACATGCGCCAGGTGCCATTTTTCTTAAGGACCAGCACCGGATTGGCAAGCCACTCAGGGTGAAAAACTTCAACAATAAAGCTAGCTGCTAAGAGCCTGGCTACCTCTTCCCAATCGCCTTGCGTCTTTCTTTGTTAAACCAGCAGAGGAACTGTTTCACCGGTTTGTATTTAGGATCCACATTAAGTGTGTGCTCAGCGAGTTGCCTCGGTACACCTGGCATGTTAGAGGGCTTCCATGGAAAAATGTCCCAATTCTCACGGATGAACTCGATGAGCGCGCTTTCCTATTTCGGATCCAAGTTAGCACTGATGCTGAACTGCTTGGACGAATCGCCAGGTACGAAGTCAACAAGCTTAGTTTTCGCTGCCGATTTGAACTTCAGGGCCGGATCATGCTCCGTAGTTGGCTTCTTTAATGGAGTCATGTCCGCCGGATCAACATTGTCGTTATAATACTTCAGCTCCTCGGTGGCACAAACCGACTCTGCGTAGGCCGCATCTCCTTCTTCGCACTCCAAAGCGATTTTACGGCTTCCGTGAACCGTTATTGTCCCCTTGTGACCCGTCATCTTGAGCTGCAAATAAACATAACAGGGTCGTGCCATAAACTTGGCGTAGGCCGGTCGCCCAAACAGGGCGTGATATGGACTTTGGATTTTCACCACTTCAAACGTCAATGTTTCCGACCTGGAATCATGATCATCTCCAAAGGCCACTTCCAGAGCTATCTTACCAACAACATATGCTGATTTGCCAGGTACCACACCGTGGAACACCGTATTAGACGGTTTGAGATTTTTATCTATTAGTCCCATACGACGGAAGGTCTCATAGTACAAGATATTAATGCTGCTCCCTCCATCCATGAGCACTTTGGTGAACTTGTAACCTCCCACCTGAGGCGCCACTACCAGAGCCAACTGACCCGGGTTATCAACCTGGGGAGGGTGATCCTCTCTGCTCCATATGATTGGCTGTTCAGACCAGCGTAGATAACGGGGCACAGCCGGTTCAACAGAGTTGACTGCCCGCCTCTGAACCTTCCGGTCTCGCTTGTCCAAGCTAGTGGTGAAGACATGGTACTGCCCACTATTCAACTGCTTTGGGTTGCTCTGGTAACCTGACTGTTGCTGCTGCTGGTTGTAACCACCCTGGTTGTTCTGATTATTTTGATTGTTATGTCCGCCCGGATTACCATTAAATCCTGAACCGGAATTTCCTCCACCGTAACCCGGCCCGGATCCTGAGCCACCGCCGGAGCCGTGATCATACCGGAAAGCATTAGAATTCTTGAACTCCTGCATAATGAAGCAATCCTTCCAAAGGTGGTTTGCTGGCACCTCCTTCGTCCCATGTCTTGGACAGGGCTGGCTCAGCAGATAATTTAGGTGGTCCGGGTTAGGGTTGGGTGCCCCACTGCGATTTGGCGTTTTACCCTTGCGTCGCTGGCCCTTGTCCTGCGCGTTGGTATTAGCCACAAAGTCCATGTTACCATCCGCTTTACGCTTGCCTCAGCCACCATTGCCTGCCAAGTGATGCTGCTGACCTTTGGAGTTGCTGTTCCTCTTTCCTTCCCTGCCTTGTCATCATCAGATTCGGGATCCTTGGTATTATTAGAATCAGCATACTTTACCAAAGCAGCCATGAGGGTCCCCATGTCAGTGCAATGGCGCTTCATCCGTCCCAACTTCAGCTTTAGGGGCCCAAACCGGCAGTTGCCTTCTAGGGTTAAGACTGCGGTGTCAGCGTTGATGCGATCTGATGAATGTAACACTTGTGAGACCCGGCGCACCTAATGAGTCGTCGATTCTCCTTCCTCCTGGACACAGGCAGCTAAGTCCACTATCGACATAGGCTGCTTACATGTATCCTTGAAATTACTGATAAACCGGGCTCGTAATTGGGCCCATGAACTGATAGAATTGCCCGGTAAGTTTTTTAACCAAGTGCGGGCCGTTCCTTCAAGCATCATGGTGAAGTACTTCACACATGCCGCATCATCCACATCAAGCATCTCCATGGCCATCTCATAGCTCTCCACCCATGTCTCTGGGGGTTGATCCGCCGTGTAATTTGGTACCTTGCGCGGGCCCTTGAAATCCTTGGGCAGGCGCACATTGCGTAAAGCGGGGACAAGGCAAGGCAACCCCAAAGAGTTAGAAGTAACACCGGGTTTGACCAAAATAGTTGGACGAACCGGCGTAACGGGATCGGTACTTCCTCTTCATGACTTCATGCGACGCGTTCTGGTCCAACATGAGCCTGTAGGCTTGTGCGTCTAAAGCGGCCCGCTCTGTGGTCATCCTGGCATTCTCAGCTGCCAGGTCCGCCTTGGCCTGGGTGATCTGTTCCTTCACCTTTGCAATCTCCGCATTGTGGACTTCCTGATCCGCCGGATTAGCTTCTGCCATAAGCACAACCAACGCATCAAATAGATCTGATAGAACTTGAGCTGGCGGGCGTGCAGAGCTTCCCGCTCCGGCAGCCGTCGCCGCTACTGAACCGAAGGTTATTGGTGCAGCGGTCGAAGAATGAGGCGCTGCTTGTGTGCCGGCCATGAATATTCCAACTCGGTTGGGTAGATCAGAGGGGTCCGGAATACTGTCGCCATCGGAACAGCCCCCAATCCGGCCATCTTGTAGCTGATATAGAGATTCGGTTTCTCCGGTTGATAACTCATCGCCGGAATAAACGACGGTCTCGCCGCGAGATTCCGATCCATCCTCATAACTTCCTCCATGGATGACTCCCACGAAGGCACGCTTCACAGCCGGTTTAACCCGGGCGGATCGTGCACGCTGAGCCGTTTTGACGAGGTCGGTGCAGATGTCCGGCTCAGGGCCCGGTTCACCGATCTTGCCGATGAAAACGTGTATGCCACCAAAGGGGACCCGGTACCCGTACTCAACTGAGCCGGCCTCAGGGCCCCAGCCTGCATCATCGATGTAGAGCTTGCCGCGACGACTCTTAGTCATCCGGCCCACAACGTAGCCCTCGAGTCCTTCAAAGCGGCCCTCCAAGAACTTGAAACCATCGTGCGATTGCCCCACGGTGGGCGTAATCGAAAGGGAATAAAGGGACAGGCTAATTAATTTTTTCTGTGTAAAAGTGGCAATTCATTTTTGTTGAAAGTGCTAGTTCATTTCAATTAAAAGTGGGATCTCCCGCCCATTACTGTCCCTGAAAAACCGCTGGCCCAGAAAGGAAATAGGTGGAATAGGAAAACACAGGCCCAAAAGAAAAAAACGTGGAAAGGGAATAGAGGCTACGTGAGGTATTGGGCCAAGGCTGGGCCGAACTCACGAAAAGTGGAGCGCTCAAGGCCGGGATCGATCGCGAAAGGGAATAGAATGGGGGCAACCAATCGCTAACTTTGTCGTTTGCTGTCGGATCGATCTGGTCCGAAATCGAGCGTGCCTCCTAGGACGCGCGCGCGCGCGTTAGCCACGCCCCCTCCGTCTTTGTCTCCTCTTCCCCTCATTTCCATTTTTTTCTCTTTTTCTTTCCTTCCCAGAAAACAAAAGCTTCCTCCATTTATTAAAAATATTATAAGGTGTGTTAATATTTTTGGAAATCAAAGATTTCTCTGGTTGATCAAGTTCATACTGAAAATTGTATTATAATAAACAAATGAATAAATTATAAAAATATGTTTCGTGATGCTTCTAATCATACAAGTTTGGTATCATATCCATTGATGTTTCCCCTACTTATATAGGTACTACTAGTAAACATGGCCGTGCATTGCAACATGCATACATATTCCAGTAAGTTTGGCCATGGTTCATTAATATAGTAAATTCATATGAAGTGTGTAATCAAATGTTTACCAAATAAAATCATGCCCGTGTTTTGCCTGCCTAAATATGTACACAATCATGGGCGCTAGGATTTTAGATGGTAACACACATTTACCAATTATTAAAAAAAATCTAGTTTTGTCTTGTATGTCAATAATGGATTATTTGGTAATAAGTTGATAAAAGTGGGGTAGTTAAGGTGGTTTACAAGGAAAACAGTGGAAAACCTAGAATAGGAGGGAAAACCAAAAACGGCATCATGCTGCCTTTGTATCACACTACTAGAAAAAGGCCCTGTCGGTGTCAAAACCGGCGGATCTCGAGTAGGGGGTCCCGAACTGTGCGTCTAGGCCGGATGGTAACAGGAGGCAAGGGACACGAAGTTTTACCCAGGTTCGGGCCCTCTTGATGGAGGTAAAACCCTACGTCCTGCTTGATTAATATTGATGATATGGGTAGTACAAGAGTAGATCTACCACGAGATCGGAGAGGCTAAACCCTAGAAGCTAGCCTATGGTATGATTGTTGTTCTCTATGTTGTCCTACGGACTAAAACCCTCCGGTTTATATAGACACAGGAGAGGGTTAGGGTTACACAAAGTCGGTTACAATGGTAGGAGATCTACATATCTGTATCACCAAGCTTGCCTTCCACGCCAAGGAAAGTCCCTTCCGAACACCGGACGAAGTCTTCAATCTTGTATCTTCATAGTCCAGGAGTCCGGCTGAAGGTATAGTCCGGCCATCCGGACACCCCCTAATTCAGGACTCCCTCAGCAGCCCCCGAACCAGGCTTCAATGACGATGAGTCCGGCGCGCAGATTGTCTTCGGCATTGCAAGGCGGGTTCTCCTCCAAATTCCGTGTACCTGTTGAATAAAGTTTGGTTACTTGTAAATGTTGCGCTCCTCGGCTTCTACGCCCAATAATGGCCGTCTCCCACATGTCAAACGAATATGAAAAGTCTGAGTGTTTTTACATCCACACCCCTAGCCGCGTAAATGAGCCGCCCATTTAAGGGGGCGAGGATTTAGATCCAAACCACACCTTCTCCCCTTCACGAGTGTTCATCAGAGCGCATCCAACAAAGGTCCATACCACCATGGCCAGCCGTCGCAACTCCTCCTCTCGCCCTTCCATCCCTCAGCCTGGATATTGGGAGAGATGCTCCATCCCACATAGCGAGCTAATGACGCTCCAGACCAAGGGATTTCTCCCCCGGCCTATATGGTCCCGGTTCAAGCCGGTCTTGCCATCTATAATGGCGGAGAGCAAGCAGAGAGTGCCCCTAATCCCTCCAAAGGAGAGCGGGTGTGCCTCGTCCCTTATTTAATAAGGGGGCTCGGATTTCCAATCCATCCATTTCTCTGGGGGCTCCTGGAGTTCTATGGCCTCCAGCTACACAATCTCACGCCTGCCTCCGTATTGCATATCGCGGGCTTCGTAGCCCTCTGTGAGCTGTTCTTGGGTGTTGAGGCTCATTTCGGGCTGTGGAAAGAGCTATTCTGCCTTGTGCCCCGTTCTCAGAAGGGGTCGATATTTCAAGTGGGCGGAGCCGAAGTGTGGCGCATCGCCGGGACCGGATATCTATCCGGAACCCCAAAGAAGGCATCCGAGGACTGGCCTTCGGAATGGTTTTATAGAGGACGTCCTGCTGCCGGATCCTGTCCAGATCGGCCTCCCTGAGTTCGACAGTGCTCCACTAAAGAAGCGCCTAAGTTGGCGTCCACGGAGCCCTTAGAGGGAAAGTGACAAGGACGTCCGTTACCTGATGGGCCGAATAAGATTGTTAGCTCATTCCGGACTGACCATGATCGGGGTCATGGCCGCATGCATCATGCGAGGGATGCAGCCGCTACAGTACAGATGCCACCCCATGTGGGACTTCAACGGGGAGGACGACGCCACCCGCTACGTCCGTAAGGGGCCGGATTCGGCTGTGGCTCTAACAAAGACCTTGTCCGCTTTGTACAAGGGAGAAGAGGAGGATTTTCTCCGCGTCGACCCAAAGGGTGGATTTTCTATGTACAATCCCCCAAGCTGGGTAAGTGGTCACATGTACCTGCCCATTCGTTTTATATGCCCATTGTCAAATATTCAGTCTAACGACTTCAACGCAGGAGCTGCGCCAGCCTGTTAAAGAAATGAGCAGCCCTCCTCCACAACCCGAGGACCCAGGATGGTCCCTCGGCTCGGCCTCTCAAGAGGATCCAGACTTATCTGTGGAGCTGATTGATGGAGTGTTTCATCAATTGAGCAAGGACAACGCCTTGGTGGCCATTACGGCCGATTACCCAGGGCTAATCCCGGCCTCCCAGGTAACTGAGATCGAAGTCCCAGTACCCCGAATAGGGGTCTGCCCTCTCATGTTTTTAGTTTCCTGATTACAACCGAACTTTACAGGGGAGGTTTTTGAGACGAGAGGCCGAACCTGCGGTGACAAGCCAACGAGGGACCGCAGGGCCCCGTGGGCAGAAAAGAGGTGCTGTCCGGACCGAGGCGTCAGCACAAAGGTATGGCGCGCCCCCTTATCCAGGTGTTATACCTTCAAGGCACATTAACACTCGTGCTCTCTTCAAGACAAAGAGACCTCGCCGGACTATATCCGGAGAGGCTGCCAATCGCGCCTCCACCAGCCAGGCTCCAAAGCCTGGTCCGGAGGCGGGGGCGAACACAAGGCGCGCACCGGGCGCTCCTCCGACGGAGGATGTGGACAGGTTGTCTGCCACCCACTCTGAGGTGGAGAGTGCCATGAACCACAGGCCTCGCCGAACAATTCTTCGCGACGCTTGTTTCTCCCAAGAGGCATTAGATGCCTTTAATTCGGGAGATGCGTACCTCCGTGCCGCTCAAAATGGTCTAGCCAGAGCCACGGAGCAATATGTAAAAGATATACGGGTAAGAAAATTTTGGTAATTATATATATATATATATATATATATATATATATATACCAGTAGCCCCCGAGACTTGAAACAGTTAGAATAACTGATTTAAGGATCATTTGTTATGCAGGTTCTTACAGAAAATAATTCCCTACTGTCCAAGGAGCTGGAAGAGTGCAAAGCCCAACTTGAGGCCGCACTAGCCGTGGCAGGGGAGCCCAAGGAGACCCCCTCAGGTAATATACACTTTGAAAGATAAGTATTTTGCTAAGCATGGCATGGGTGCGAATCTGACAAATGAAATTGCAGATGGCGCCGGATTGAATCTGGAAAGGCAACACCTCCTACGCCAGCTGAAGGTTGGTGAGAAGGTGCTGACAAAGGTGAGGCGGGAGAAGAACGATCTCCAAGATGCCAACACCAAGCTGGGCGTCGACCTGAAGATGTTCGTGCCCAGCTGTCAGACTCTGTTAAGGAGAATCAGCGGCTTCGGCGCAACATATTTAGTAAGTGCTTGAACGAACCTTTGAAAAAAAGTTCGGCGGGGAAGTCGACTAACAGAGTAATGTCTGTAGGTGTGCTAACAGGTCGTCCTGCAGAGGAGATGCCCGGTTCTACGGGTGACCTTCTTCCCGAGCTCTCGCAACTGCTCGAGCGAGTTCGGAAGGCGATGCAAGCCGTCGCCCAGGCCCTGTGGCCATCCATCTCCATGCCCGAAGGTCTTGGAGAGCTTGCGGAGAAGCTAAAGGGAGCACGGCGGCGCTTCTGATTGTGGAAGATATCGGCCTGCCGTCAAGGCGCTAGAGAGGCCTGGGCCATGGTGAAGACGCAGTACACCAAGGCTGACCCCAACCACATGGCCGAGGTCGGTCCTGTGGGGCCCGATGGGAAGGAGATCCTTGTAAGCTTAGTATACGGCCAAGTAGAATTGGCCGCAAAGTATTCCCAGCAGGACTGTAAATTAGTCAGCCTGTTAGATGGTATTGAAGAGGAATACAATCAGTCAGATTGACTATGTAACTTAATTGACATTTATAATGCCTTCTAGCCGGATTGTAGATCGTTTGTCATGGCCGACCTTTTCGCTTCAGCCTCGGGACCTGACGGTCCGGAGTGTGTCCGAATTCTCATGCGGTTATATAAGAACCCGGGAATGCATGGAGACCAGGCGTAGGGGTCATTAGTGCGTGAACAGACAAGTGCTCGACTAGTTATGTTATATTACATGGTTAGTAAGAAACATCTTCCAGGGAGAATAGTTCCGTTAGGGGTTCCTTTCCCTGGGAGGCATGCCCTAAATTGCATGCCCATTCTGCGAAAAAGACGCAGGAAAAAGCATCTGGGGGCGCATAAATAAATAAGTGAAAAGATCATCTTTTAGGTCACCGACCGAATATTCCCTTAAGAACGCTAGCTTTCGGCTTCACCCAGTCTGAGGTACACATCTGGCTGATCCGGCAATAACAATCGCAGAGGTGCTCCCTTTACCTCCTAGCCGAACAATCGGGAATGTAGGGGTAAGCACAGGAGCTAGGCAACCCAGCTTGGCCAAAACTTAAGTCATATCGATGCATATAATGGTAAAGAAAAAGGTACATGCGGAAGTTTGACGCATGTGTTGGGCATGAAGCCCGTATAAATAAGCTTCTGTTAAAGAAGCCCCCAGGTTTAATGAGCGCGAGTGGCGCGTCACTAGATAAGCCTTTAAGGGCTAGAAAAGAGGGGAAGGAGAGAAATGTAAGACAGAAAAAATGTAAAAAATGGACAGAGGAAGGAGACGAACACAGAGTCTGACGCTAGGCATAGAATCTTCGGAGACGGGTGGCGTTCCACGGGTTCGGCTCGAGTCGGTTATCCGACGCATCTCGTAGGCGGTACGCCCCGCCAGTCAGGACTTGGTCGATTATGAATGGACCTTCCCACTTGGGCTTGAGTTTGTCCTTTTTCTTATCCGGTAGGCATAGAACTAGTTCGCCAACATTGTAATTTTTGGCCCGTACTTCTCTGCTTTGATATCTTCGGGCCTGCTGTTGATAAAATGCGGAACGGGCTTTTGCCATGTCACGCTCCTCCTCCAAGGCGTCCAAGTTGTGCTGCCGATCAAGCTCGGCTTCTCTTTCTTCGTACATGCGCACTCTAGGTGAGTCGTGAATTATATCGCAGGGCAGGACTGGCTCTGCGCCGTACACCATAGAAAATGGTGTGTATCCGGTGGTGCGATTTGGCATGGTCCGCAGCCCCCAGAGTACGGAGTCGAGCTCCTCTACCCAGTGCGTATTAGATTCCTTAAGGGACCGCACTAATATGGGTTTGATGCCGCTCATAATAAGACCGTTTGCACGTTCGACCTGGCCGTTGGTTTGTGGGTGATATACGGAAGCATAATCAAGCTTTATGCCCATGTTTTTGCACCAGAGTTTTACCTCGTCTGCGGTAAAGTTTGTACCGTTGCCAGTTATGATGCTGTGGGGGACACCATAACGGTGTACAACCCCGGATATGAAGTCTATCACAGGTCTGGATTCAGCAGTTTTAATAGGCTTGGCTTCTATCCATTTGGTGAATTTATCCACCATGACCAGTAAGTATTTCTTTCTATCGGTCCCGCCTTTAAGGGGTCCGACCATGTCAAGCCCCTAGAACGCAAAAGGCCAGGTGATTGGTATAGTTTGGAGTGCGGTGGGTGGCATATGGCTTTGGTTGGCAAAAGGTTGGCAACCAGCGCATCGTTGGACTAAGTCCTGAGCGTCTGCCCGGGCCGTCGGCCAATAAAAGCCTGTACAGAAAGCCTTGCTAACAAGGGACCGAGCAGCGGCGTGGTGACCACCGAGTCCGGCATGAATTTCAGCCAGAAGGTTCCGCCCTTCCTCTTCGGAGATGCACCTTTGAAGGACTCCGGTAGTGCTTTTCTTATAAAGCTCTCCCTCATGGACTCTGTAGGCTTTAGATCACCGCACTATGCAGCGGGCCTCGTTTTGATCCTCCGGGAGTTCCTACCTAGTAAGGTGGGCTAGGAATGGTTCTGTCCACGGGGCGATGACCGCCATTATTACGTGGGCTGAAGGTGTAATTTCGTTGGCAGAGCCTCCAATTGTGTCCGATTGTTCGGTGTCGAGTTGCGCGGCTGGGTCCGGGCTGTTATTTGCGGGTT
>NC_057812.1:22498388-22541053 GCF_018294505.1 Triticum aestivum
GGGGGGGACTACATCGCGTTTTGCTCCGATGCGTGCCAGGACGTCCGCTGCTTGATTGTTTTCTCGGGCTATATGGTGAAACTCCAGCCCTTCGAACCGAGCTGACATTTTTAGGACGGAGTTGCGGTAAGCTGCCATTTTTGGGTCCTTGGCATCGAAGTCGCCATTTATTTGGGATATCGCGAGGTTCGAATCCCCGCATACCTCTAGGCGTTGAATGCCCATGGATACTGCCATCCGGAGGCCATGTAGAAGGGCCTCGTATTCGGCTGCGTTGTTGGAGTCCGTGTACATAATTTCGAGTACATACTGGATTGTGTTTCCTGTTGGGGACGTCAAAACAACGCCAGCCCCCAGTCCGACCAACATTTTGGAGCCGTCGAAATGCATGATCCAGTTTGAGTATGTGCCGTACTCTTTAGGGAGTTCGGCCTCCGTCCATTCTGCGACGAAGTCGGCCAAAACTTGCGATTTGATAGCTCGCCGTGGCTTATAGGTTATATCGAACGGGAGGAGATTGATGGCCCATTTTGCAATCCGGCCCGTTGCATCGCGGTTGTTGATAATATCGTTAAGTGGTACTTCCGAGGCTGCTGTTATGGAACACTCTTGAAAGTAGTGTCGTAGCTTTCGGGATGCCATGAATACTGCGTATGCAATTTTTTGATAATGCGGGTACCGTGATTTGCATGGAGTGAGGACGGTGGACAGGTAGTAGACCGGCCTTTGAAGGGGGAATTTGTGTCCATCCGTTTCCCGCTCGACAACGAGCACTGCGCTAACAACTTGATGTGTTGCTGCAATGTACAATAGCATTGGTTCGCCGGTGTTAGGCGCGGCCAGGACTGGGTTTGTTGCCAATATGGCTTTTATTTCATCGAGTCCGGCCGTGGCGGCATCCGTCCACTCAAAGTGTTCGGTGCACCGGAGTAGGCGATAAAGGGGCAGTGCCTTTTCTCCCAGGCGGGAGATGAAGCGGCTTAGAGCCACCACACATCCGGTTAATTTTTGTATTTTTTTGAGGTCCTTTGGGATATCAAATTGTGACAAAGCTTGGATTTTGGCCGGATTCGCTTCAATTCCTCTACTGGATACGATGAAGGCCAAGAGCTTTCCGGCTGGAATGCCGAAGACACATTTTTTCGGGTTGAGCTTTATGTCGTATTTTCGGAGGTTATCGAATGTGAGCCTCAAGTCGTCTACTAGAGATTCGACATGTCTTGATTTGATGACCACATCATCCACGTATGCCTCCACTGTTTTGCCGATCTAATTTGCCAGACATGTCTGGATCATGCGCTGATATGTTGCGCCGGTGTTTTTTAGCTCGAAGGGCATTGTGTTGAAGCAGAATGGGCCGTATGGTGTGATGAATGCTGTTGCAGCTTGGTCTCATTCTGCCATCTTGATTTGATGGTAACCGGAGTATGCGTCGAGGAAACACAACGAGCCGTGTCCTGCGGTGGCATCGATAATTTGATCGATACGGGGGAGGGGGAAGGGATCCTTTGGGCAAGCCTTGTTAAGGTCCTTAAAGTCGACACACAGGCGCCAGGATTTGTCCTTCTTTGGTACCATCCCCAAGTTTGCTAGCCAGTCCGGATGTTTTATGTCTCTAATGAATCCGGCCTCCAATAGCTTGGCTAGCTCTTCTCCCATAGCCTGTCTCTTGGGTTCAGAAAAACGCCGAAGGGCTTGTTTGACAGGTTTGAATCCTTTTAGGATATTTAAGCTGTGTTCGGCCAGCCTGCGTGGGATCCCTGGCATGTCTGAAGGGTGCCAGGTGAAAATGTCTCAATGCTCTCGTAGGAATTCTCGCAGTGCGGCGTCTACATCGGGGTTCAGTCGTGCCCCGATGGAAGCTGTTTTATTGGGGTCTGTTGGATGGACCTGGAATTTGATTATTTCGTCGGCTGGCTTGAAGGATGTGGATTTAGATCTTTTGTCGAGTATCACATCATCCCTGTTAACCGTGGAGCGCAGCGCCATCAGTTCCTCGGCCGCTAAGGCTTCGGATAGTGCCTCAAGGGCTAATGCGGCCGTCTTGTTTTCGGCGCGGAGTGCTATGTCCGGATCACTAGCTAGAGTGATAATTCCATTCGGCCCGGGCATCTTGAGCTTCATGTACCCGTAATGGGGTATCGCTTGGAAGATTGTGAATGCTTCCCGCCCTAGTAAGGCGTGATCTCCGCTTTTAAACGGGGCCACCTGAAACGTGACTTCTTCGGACCTGTAATTATCCGGCGTGCCGAACACCACATCTAGTGTGATATTTCCTGTGCAGCGCGCTTCCCGACTGGGGATTATTCCTCTAAAGGTTGTGCTGCTTTGCTCGATGCGGTTCCAGTCTATTTCCATTTTTTGAAGGGTCTCCTTATAAATGAGGTTCAATCCGCTGCCTCCGTCCATGAGCACCTTGGTGAGGCGAAAGCCGTCCACTATGGGACTGAGGACCAATGCGGCTGGTGCTCGGGCTGTTCAGAATCTAGGTTCATCACTTGCGTTGAAGGTAATGGCAGTGTCGCTCCATGGATTTATTGTTGCAACTTGATAGATTTCGGCGAGGTTGCGGAGTGTTCTTTTTCGCATATTGTTTGATGCAAAAGTCTCGAAGACTGTGAGAATGGTACTGGTGTCCTCGGGCTGGCTTTCTGCGGCTTCCCGATTTAAGAGGTCCTCGCCAATTTTGGCTATCTGCCGGAGTATCCAACATGCTCTAAGGCTGTGAGTTGGTGTGGCGTCCTCTGTACTGTGAATTCTACAGGGTCCATCAAGCCACCTTTCCAGTACGGTTCCATGCCCTGTAAAGGGTTTTGGCTTTTTGCTATTTATCTCCCGGGTGCCTTATGATGATGCACCCTCTTAGTTCGGACGGGATTATTATTCAAGGCCGGATTATCCCAAAATTTTGTTTCGGTTTTTCCAGGCACTTTCCATCGCACAGTACTTTTGTACTATGGACGCCAAGTCAGCGAAGCTTGTAATATCACGACGACTTACGGCGTTAAGGATTCCCTCGCCGTGCAATTACTGCAGAAGATTGATATTGCGTCTCCCTCGCGGTAATCCTTTATCCTGTTCATAACCAGGAGGAATCTGGCCCAGTAATGATGTACTGTTTCGTCGGGCCTCTGCCTGACTTGGGAGAGATCGCTTATGTTCGGGTGGGTGGGTGTCTTTGAATCTGAAACCTCACCCAATCCTAGATTCGAAAACCGAAGAGTTTCCGAATTCTGAAGTTTGGATTCCTGGACGTTATCCAACGAATTCAGCCCGTTGCCTGATTCTAAGCTCAGGTCTTGAGTTACACCCTCCCCTCCGCGGGTATCCGGCTTGGAGGGATCGGGAATTCGGACGTAACTAGTCCTTAAAATAGATGAAGGGTCGTCGCACTGTGCCTCTACCACGGCAACGTGGTGGGTGACTTGGGGAGAGTTAATTTCTCTTAGATCGGGTTTAAGCCCAACCTGGTCGTAATCCTTAGCGACCCCTAGGGCGGCGATGCGATCCAAGAGCTCGTTTACGGAAGAGAGATCCATTGGATCTAACTGCTCGACGAGCTCCGAGATGACGTGTAGATTGCTTTTGATAACCCGAGAGGTCACCGTCGGCGCAACAGCCGAACAGGCGGTCATGAGGAAACCACCTAGCCGGAGGGTTTGGCCAACATCCAAGGCTCCCTTAGCAACGGCGCCATCTTTGAAGACGGGAGAAGGCATCCTTCCTGATTGCGACGGCATAGAGGAACTCTCAATGAAAGCACCAATGTCGGTGTCAAAACCGGCAGATCTCGGGTAGGGGGTCCCAAACTGTGCGTCTAGGCCGGATGGTAACAGGAGACAGGGGACACTTTGTTTTACCCAGGTTCGGGCCCTCTCGATGGAGGTAAAACCCTACTCCTGCTTGATTAATATTGATGATATGGGTAGTACAAGAGTAGATCTACCACGAGATCAAGGAGGCTAAACCCTAGAAGCTAGCCTATGGTATGATTGTTGTGTATGAAGTTGATTCTCTACGGACTACAACCCTCCGGTTTATATAGACACCGGATAGGGTTATGGTTACACAGAGTCGGTTACAATGGTAGGAGATCTTGAATATAGCATCGCCAAGCTTGTCTTCCATGCCAAGGAAAGTCCCATCCGGACACGGGACGAAGTCTTCAATCTTGTATCTTCATAGTCCTGGGGTCCGGCTGAAGGTATAGTCCGGCTACCCGAACACCCCCTAATCCAGGACTCCCTCAGGCCCATTTGCCCTGGTTCTAGAGGCCCATTTTGTCCCAGTTCTGGAACTGGGACTAAAGGGTCGGGTCTAAAGCCCAATACCTTTAGTCCCGGTTCGCTTATGAACCGGGACAGATGGGGCTTCACGTGACCGCTGCGGCTTGCCCAGGCAGGAGGGCCTTTAGTGCCGGTTGGTCACACCAACCAAGACCAAAAAGCATCCACGCGTCAGCAGTTCAGGGGCTGGTTTTTTTTTGAAAGGTAGGAGGGGGTTTGGAGGTTTTGGACGGTTAATTTAGGGGTTTCATATATTGTGTTAGCTAACTAATAGAGAGAAGTGACCCCTCTTACCTCCGTGCTTGGTCGACGCTATGTACTATATGTATAGAGAGAACTCGCGACACGCTAGCTAGTAAGCAAATGAAGGAAACCATTAAGTACACAAGATCGTCATGAACACTTACAAAGAGAAGTGATCAACCTCCTCCTTCTCCATGAGATTGATCGAACAACAAGTTTTCGTATATCTATCTGACGCTACTAGCTACATATACACAATATAAGATCTCTTACAATCCCTAACATCTGAAGTCACGTTCCACATGGTATTCTCCGGCTTTATTGATGATGTGGTCAAGAAAGAATCCCGCCAATTCCTCTTGAATTGCTTTTATGCGATCTTGTGGTAGGAGATCATCCCACATCTGCCAGATCTAAATCGAAGAAGATGGTCAATACATGTGTATGAGAACATACGGGGTGGTTGGGGGCCGGCTGGGTTGGCTGGGGTGCCTGCGTGGTTCAAAAGGAAATGCTGGCGAACGTGATATATTTGTGGGATAAAAAATGGGAGGAAACAAAACGAGACTAATCAATGAGCTATGGATATGCCCATGAATTGATGTTAATGCAAGGAGTAGGGATTGCCATGCAACGGATGCACTAGAGCTATAAATATATGAAAGCTCAACAAAAGAAACTAAGTGGGTGTGCATCCAACTTGCTTGCTCACGAAGACCTAGGGCATTTGAGGAAGCCCATTGTTGTAATATACAAGCCAAGTTCTATAATGAAAAGTTCCCACTAGTATATGAAAGTGAAAAAACAAAAGACTCTCTATCATGAAGATTATGGTGCTACTTTGAAGCACAAGTGTGGTAAAAAGGATAGTAACATTATCCCTTCTCTCTTTTTCTCTCATTTTTTGGGCCTTCTCTTTTTTTTGTCCTTTCGTTTTTTCATCACTTGGGACAATGCTCTAGAAAATTATGATCATCACACTTCTATTTATTTACAACTCAATGATTACAACTCGATACTAGAACAAAGTATGACTCTATATGAATGCCTCTGGCGGTGTACCGGGATATGCAATGAACCAAGAGTGACATGTATGAAAGGATTATGAATGGTGGCTTTGCCACAAATACTATGTCAACTACATGATCATGCAAAGCAATATGACAATGATGAACATGTTATGATAAATGGAATGGTGGAAAGTTGCATGGCAATATATCTCGGAATGGCTATGGGAATGCCATAATAGGTAGGTATGGTGGCTGTTTTGAGGAAGATATAAGGAGGTTTATGTGTGAAAGAGCGTATCATATCACGGGGTTTGGATGCACCGGCGAAGTTTGCACCAACTCCCAATGTGAGAAAGGGCAATGCATGGTACTGAAGAGGCTAGCAATGATGGAAAGGTGAGAGTGCGTATAATCCATGGACTCAACATTAGTCATAAAGAACTCACATACTTATTGCAAAAATATACTAGTCATCAAAGACCAAGCACTACACGCATGCTCCTAGGGGGGTATATTGGTAGAAAAAGACCATCGCTCGTCCCCGACCGCCACTCATAAGGAAGACAATCAAAGAACACCTCATGTTTCAAATTTGTTACATAACGTTTACCATACGTGCATGCTATGGGACTTGCAAACTTCAACACAGTTATTTTTCAAATTCACAACTACTCAACTAGCACAACTTTGATATCACTACCTCCATATCTCAAAACAATCATCAAGCATCAAACTTTTCTTAGTATTCAACACACTCATAAGAAAGTTTTTACTAGTCTTGAATACCTAGCATATTAGGATTATTTAAGTAAATTACCATGCTATTTAAGACTCTCAAAATAATCTAAGTGAAGAATGAGAGAATAATAGTTTCTATCAAACAAATCCACCACCGTGCTCTAAAAGATATAAGTGAAGCACTAGAGCAAAAACTATATAACTCAAAAGGTATAAGTGAAGCACATAGAGTATTCTAATAATTTCCGAATCATGCATGTCTCTCTCAAAAGGTTTGTAGAGCAAGGATGATTGTGGTAAACTAAAAAACAAAGACTCAAATCATACAAGACGCTCCAAGCAAAACACATATCATGTGGTGAATAAAAATATAGCTCCAAGTAAAGTTACCGATGGAAGTAGACGAAAGAGGGGATGGCTTCCGGCGCATCCCCAAGCTTTAGCTTTTAGGTGTCCTTAGATTATCTTGTGGTGCCATGGGCATCCCCCAGCTTAGTCTCTTGCCACTCCTTGTTCTATAATCCATCAAATCTTTCATCCAAAACTTGAAAACTTCACAACACAAAACTTAAAGTAGAAAATCTCATGAGCTCCGTTAGCGAAAGAAAACAAAATACCACTTCAAGGTACTGTAATGAACTCATTGTTTATTTATATTGGTGTTAAACCTATGGTATTCCAACTTCTCTATGGTTTATAAACTATTTTACTAGCCATAGATTCATTAAAATAAGCAAACAACACACGAAAAACAGAATCTGTCAAAAACAGAATAGTCTGTAGTAATCTGTAGCTAACGCAAAATCTGGAACCCCAAAAATTCTAAAATAAATTGCTGGACGTGAGGAATTTATCTATTAATTATCTTAAGACAGAGTTAACTAAATATCACTTTCCAAATAAAAATGGCAGCAATTCTCGTGAGCGCTAAAGTTTCTGTTTTTTACAGCAAGATTAAAAAGACTTTCCCCAAATCTTCCGAACGGTTCTACTTGGCACAAACACTAATTAAACACAAAAAACATAACCAAAACAGAGGCTAGATAAATTATTTATTACTAAACAGGATCAAAAATCAAGGAATAAAAATAAAATTGGGTTGCCTCCCAACAAGCGCTATCGTTTAACGCCCCTAGCTAGGCATAAAAAGCAAGGATAGATCTAGGTATTGCCATCTTTGGTAGGCAATCCATAAGTGGCTCTCATAATAGATTCATATGGTAATTTTATTTTCTTTCTAGGAAAGTGTTCCATGCCTTTCCTTAACGGAAATTGGAATCTAGTATTTCCTTCCTTCATATCAATAATTGCACCGATCGTTCTAAGGAAAGGTCTACCAAGAATAATAGGACATGAAGGATTGCAATCTATGTCAAGAACAATAAAATCTACGGGCACATAGTTCCTATTTGCAACCATAAGAACATCATTAATTCTTCCCATAGGTTTCTTAATAGTGGAATCCGCAAGGTGCAAGTTTAAAGAGCAATCATCAAAATCACGGAAACCTAGCAAATCACACAAAGTCTTCGGAATCGTGGAAACACTAGCACCAAAATCACACAAAGCATAGCATTCATGATCTTTAATTTTAATTTTAATAGTAGGTTCCCACTCATCATATAGTTTTCTAGGGATAGAAACTTCCAACTCAAGTTTTTCTTCATCAAAGCATCAACGATATGTTTAGTAAAAGCTTTATTTGTACTATAAGCATGAGAAGAATTTAGCCCGGATTGCAACAAGGAAATACAATCTATCAAAGAGCAATTATCATAATTAAATTCCTTGAAATCCAAAATAGTGGGTTCATTAATATTTAAAGTTTTGACTTCTTCAATCCCACTTTTAACAATTTTAGCATCAAGATCTAAAGACTCCGAATTCTTGGAACGCCGTCTAGGTAAAGGTGGATCATATTCAATCCCATAATTAGCAAGATTCATATTGCAAAACAAAGATTTAATAGGGGACACATCAATAACTTTTAGATCTTCATCTTTATTATCATGGAAACTAGAAGAACACGCTTTTATAAAGCAATCTTTCTTAGCACGCATCCTAGAGGTTCTTTCTTTGCACTCATCAATGGAAATTCTCGTGGCTTTGAAAGACTCATTGATATCATGCTTAGGTGGAATAGATCTAAGTTTTAAAGAATCAACATCAAGAGAAATTCTATCAACGTTCCTAGCCAACTCATCAATCTTAAGCAATTTTTCTTCAATCAAAACATTGCAATTCTTTTGCGAAGTAATAAATTCTTTAATATTAGATTCAAAATCAGAGGGCATCTTATTATAATTTCCATAAGAATTATTGTAGGAATTACCATAATTATTAGAGGAATTACTAGGATACAGCCTAGGATTAAAGCTTTAGCACGATCTCTAAGAGAAAAAGGAAATAGCTTCAATTTAACAATATCATTATCCACATCTTTCTTCTTTTGCATATCACACAAATCAAGGAAGCTATTTAGATGGGTAGCGGCATCTTCACTAGGAAGGCCGGCGAATTGATCTTTCATGGCAAGATTCAACAAAGCAGCATTGATTTCACAAGATTCAGTATCGGTAAGAGGAGCAATCAGAATGCTAAGGAAACCATTGTTGTTGGTATTGGTGAAGTCACACAATTTAGTATTATCTTGAGCCATCGTGACAAGCAAGCAATCCAGCACAGAAGCAAACAAGAGACGGGCAAAAAGAGGCAAACAGAGAAAGAAAGGGAGGATGGAGAGAGAGAGGGTGAATAAAATGGCAAGGGTGAAGGAAAACGAGAGGCAAATGGCAAACAATGTAATGCGGGAGACTTTTGCGTAGACCTTCCTGGCAACAACGCCAGAAATCCTTCTTGCTACCTCTTGAGCACTTGCGTTGGTTTTCCCTTGAAGAGGAAAGGGTGATGCAACAAAGTAGCGTAAGTATTTCCCTCAATTTTTGAGAACCAAGGTATCAATCCAGTAGGAGGCCACGCATGAGTACCTCGCACCTACACAAACAAATAAATCCTCGCAACCAACGCGATAAGAGGTTGTCAATCCCTACACGGTCACTTACGAGAGTGAGATCTGATAGATATGATAAGATAATATTTTTGGTATTTTTATGATAAAGATGCAAAGTAAAATAAATGGCAAAGGAAATAACTAAGTATTGGAAGATTAATATGATGGAAAATAGACCCAAGGGCCATAGGTTTCACTAGTGGCTTCTCTCAAGAGCATAAGTATTCACGGTGCGTAAACAAATTACTGTTGAGCAATTGACAAAATTGAGCATAGTTATGAGAATATCTAGGTATGATCATGTATATAGGCATCACGTCCGAGACAAATAGACCGACTCCTACCTGGATCTACTACTATTACTCCACACATCGACCACTATCCAGCATGCATCTAGAGTATTAAGTTCAAGAGAACAGAGTAACGCTTTAAGCAAGATGACATGATGTAGAGGGATAAACTCATGCAATATGATATAAACCCCATCTTGTTATCCTCGATGGCAACAATACAATACGTGCCTTGCTGCCCCTACTGTCATTGGGAAAGGACACCGCAAGATTAAACCCAAAGCTAAGCACTTCTCCCATTGCAAGAAAGATCAATCTAGTAGGACAAACCAAACTGATAATTCGAAGAGACTTACAAAGATAACCAATCATACATAAAAGAATTCAGAGAAGATTCAAATATTGTTCATAGATAAACTTGATCATAAACCCACAATTCATCGGTCTCAACAAACACACCGCAAAAGAAGATTACATCAAATAGATCTCCACAAGAGAGGAGGAGACCTTTGTATTGAGATCCAAAAAGAGAGAATAAGCCATCTAGCTAATAACTATGGACCCGTAGGTCTGAGGTAAACTACTCACACTTCATCAGAGAGGCTATGGTGTTGATGTAGAAGCCCTCCGTGATCGATGCCCCCTCCGACGGAGCTCGGGCACTACTAGGGAAAATCCTATACACAGAATTTTACCAGTAGCGCTGTACAAAATCAAGCGCTGCTGCTACTTAATAGCAGCACGCGTAAATAAACCGCGCTACTGCTATGACTTTAGCAGTAGCACGTACTAGAGAAAAGCGCTGCAGCTACGTTTGAACTGGGTGCACATGGCTAGCCCAACCTAGCAGAAGCGCGTATAATGACCCAGCGCTACTGCTAATCTCCTTAGCTGCAGTGTGCTTACGTGTAAAGCGCTGCTGCTAACGGAAATAAAATAAAGTGAAAAACAAGTAGAAAAGTAAATGAAAATGAAAGAAATAGAAAAAGGAGAAAGGGAAAAATAAAATGTAAAGAAAAATAAAAGAAAAAGGGAAAAAGGAGAAAGGAATAGCAATAGCGGGTTCTGCAGAAAATCGCTATAGCTGCAGCGTGTATTCCAGAATGCGTTGTAGCTAACGTAGCAGTAGCGCATTTTATGGAACGCGCTACTGGTACTTCTGACTTAACCACGCGGTTTGTCCTTCCCCACGGCCACTTCATCCCCCAAATCAACTCCACTCTCACCGCCGCCGTCGCCCCTCGGCCGCCGCACGCTCTCCCCACGCCGCCCCGACCCCAGATTCAACGCCGGCCCCGCCCCCGATCTCAACGCCGCCCGGGACGCCGTCCCCGACCCCGACCTCAACGCCGCCCCCGCCCCCCCGACCTCAACGCCGCCCCGGAGCCCCAACCATGACCTCGACGCTGCCTGCCCCTCCCTTGTCGCAGGCACCTGAGGTGAGCACGCCTGCTCCTCCCTCTCCCCCACCTCCGCCTAGGGTTTCTACCTCCATCAAATAAGTTAGGGTGGAAACGAATCGGATGCGGATGCAGCTCAAATGAGTTAGGGTTCATGTAAGGGTGGAAACGAATCAAATTTCTAAGATGAATCATAAAACGAGTAAAATTTGACCACTTATTTCACTTTATAGTTGGATAATTGGAATATCCGCTACCACTTTCCACCCCTATATGTTCATCAAATTAGATGGTAATTAGGGCAGTAGTTCTTAGGTACTAATTAGTTAGTAAGAACTAGGTACTAATTAGGTACTAGAATATTTTTATTTATAGTAAGTTTATTTTTAGTAAGAACTAGTTGAATTAATAGAACTAGTTAGTAAGAACTTGTTGCTATTTTTTTAGTTAAAGCAATTTTCCCGCATCGACGTGGACGATGCCTATCCCGCATCCTCGTCATCGAGTCGGCGGAGGACGACACCTGCTTGACCAGATGGGCCATGTGCGGGACTGGGCTCCGCCAGGGTGGTACTGGGAGGCGCTACCTACCGGGGGGCACAGGTTGGTGAGGAGCCAGCCTGTCGTTGACCCGAACCTTCTTTGGTGGCGGTCGCATGGGCCAGTGACGGTCCAGAGGCTCGAGGACTCCGCGGAGGTGGTGCGTCACCGTGTCAGTGAGGAGGACACGCACGTCCGTCGCTACTTGTTTGCGTTGGAGCACAAGTTCTCCAATACCTGGCAGGTTCCCAGGGATCTCACTGGAGCTATGATACCGTGATGGTTCCTTCTCTGTGGGTGTCCACCGCCCGCGCTGATACCCGTCGTGTGCTAGGGTTTTAGTTGTACTAGTGATGTTATATGTATGACACTATTCGGGATGTATTAGTGATAATATTCTACGATGTATGGACGCATGAGATGATTTACTTTTGCTTATTGAATGCATGCTAATTTGAGTCTTATAAGATATTTTGAAATGTATATCTTGTGTTGCTCAATATCCAAGTGGCCGGTCATGTTTGCAGGTTACACCTCCGAGTGGCCTATGTTTTGCCAGAGTGTTGATTCATTTCCGTTTCGGCAAATTTCAGGCGCTCGATATATCCTATTTTAGCAAAGGTCATGCTGGATTTTTCCGTGAATTTTGGCATGACTTTTGCCAGAATATGTAGGAAATATTGAGTGCCCCGGATTTGTGTGTTGAGTATCCTGGTAGTTGTCTTCTATCGATTTTCAATTAATGTTTTAACTATGAACATAGGAAATGTCTGACGACAAAAAGGATTTCGGTATTTGCAAATACTGCGAAGACGAGCGCGGCCTGTGCGACGGAATCTTCCTAGATGATGATAGGCGCTTCAGCATCAAGCTGGACGAGAACTTCGAAGTGGATACAGTAAGTCACAACAAGTCTTTTTTCATAATTAAGCATGACATCTGCTTCATTTGCTTCAACTTATATTTTTTTACTATTCTACTAGCGTATCCCCTGCCATGCAAGAGTTTTTGTATTGGATAAGATAGGTTTCAGTCATACTATGGAGGTAAAGAAAGTTTATTTGAAGACCGAGCATGGTTATATTTTCCACGCAAAATTATACAATTCAGACGACTACACCTATTTTGGATGCAAAACATGGCGAGCACTATGCAAGACTTATGCATTTCAGCCTGATATGGTTATCACCTTTGATATTCGTCCGGAAGATGATATTGAAGGTAATACCGACATCTGGGTCGATGTGCAGACGCCTCCAGTTACACCAAAATGTAAGTTTCTCAACCATATTTATGTCTTTGATATTATTTATTCAAAAATAGTTGACAACTAATTTGTATTGTCAGCTTATTTCGGTGCAAGCAAACATGTCAAGCGCTTGGTAGACAGGACCTACTACTGTCCCGGGGCTGAACTAAGCTGCGAGGAGCTAAGTCATTATGTTTCATGGCTTGAGGATCTTGATACCGTCAAGACAAATTTTCTTCCTGGACTTAGAAATCTTAGTACTGAAAACGTGCGACCAATAGTTTTCGTCATGAACTACGGTCACATCTATTTAGGAAGGATGGTAAGATTTTTACTATTTGTCCTCAGTGCATCGTTTCCATACATTATTTGTGAAGCTAAACTTCATTGCTAAGTATGTGACCATACGATGTTCTTCAACAGGGACTCCCGATGAATGTTGTGCCTTATGGGATCGAGACTAAAGGTACCATGAGTGTTATTAGCTTACGGCCAAGATATCCTACATGTTACTTTAGTGCATTCAAGATCAGTGATGAATGCTTAATAGTGCAAGACTGGACCAGATATGTGATGGGGGAGCGCAGACAAGTACTAGGGGGCAGCAAACAGATGTGCTACCCAAAATTAGGAGACAGGTTCATCTGCATGCTCCAACTTGATCAAGGAGGAGAGCTACACATGTTTTATGTTGTTTTACCTAAGAGAGAGCAGCAGGAGTGATTAGCTAGAAATGAGTTTGAGGATGATGATGTGCTACACTATTACTATGATGATAAAATAGCTAGTGTTGCTGGTAATGACTGACGATTATTATTAGCTAGTGTTTGTGGTGATTAAATAAATATTGTTGGTGCTAATGATTATGATGATGATTAAATAGCTTGTGCTGGTGGACTAGATTCAAGTGGAGGCAACATGTGGTTCACATCGAAAGTACTACTAGTCCAAACTAGATCAAGTTTGGATTAGTAGTATACTTTTGACATGCACCACATATTGCCTCCACTTGAACCTAATCCACCTTCATTTGACACACTGTTATGGACATAATGATGTAAACCTCATAACTGGTATTGTACCAATATTTGTACGATGGCGCATAAATACACTAAAAATAAAAAAATAAAAAAACAATACTAGTAGCGATGGAAAGAAAACACGCTGCCAGTAGTTACATTAGCAGCAGCATGGGAGTGAACAAGCGTTGCAGCTATTTGTCCTAGCAGTAGTGCGTGCGACACGCGTTACTGCTAAGCAATAGCTGTAGCGCCTTATTAGTAGCGCGCCTACCCGCGCTACTAGTGAGCACAAAACCAGCGCTACTGCTAGGGTTTTCCCTAGTAGTGGGGAAAAGGCCCCAAGATGGGATCTCGTGGATACAGAACGTTACGGCGGTGGAATTAGGGTTTTGGCTCAGTATCTGGTAGTTTGGGGGTACGTAGGTATATATAGGAGGAAGGAGTACGTCGGTGGAGCAACAGGGGGGCCACGAGGGTGGAGGGCGCGCCTGGGAGGGGGGTAGGCGCGCCCCCCAACCTCGTGGCCTCCTGATTGATGTCTTGACGTAGGTTCCAAGTCCTCTGGATCACGTTCATTCCGAAAATCACGTTCCCGAAGGTTTCATTCAGTTTGGACTCTGTTTGATATTCTTTTTCTGCGAAACTCTGAAATAGGCAAAAAACAGCAATTCTGGGCTGGGCCTCCGGTCAATAGGTTAGTCCCAAAAATAATATAAAAGTGTATAATAAAGCCCAATAACGTCCAAAACAAAATATAATATAGCATGGAACAATCAAAAATTATAGATACATTGGGGACGTATCGGCCGTCACCCCGGCTACGACGCGCCCTTTCAGGCGCCTTTCTCAGACGGAGCAGCTCGAGCGCTGGCGCTTGGGGCTTTGCTTTAACTGTGATGCGCCCTATGCCCCGGGCCATGTCTTCCCGCGCCTCTTCTACTTGGAGACGACCGATGAGACCGAGGAGGACACACCAGAGGATGGCCTCGGCGACCTAGCCACCGCGGAGCTCGCACCTGCACCGGCGCCCGCTCCGGTGACGGCCCTCGTCGTCTCGCTCCACGTGCTGGCCGGCATCCATGATGAACGGACGATGCTTTTACCGGTCACGATCCATGGCGAGCGTCCGATGGCCCTCCAAGACACAGGCTCCACGCATAACTTCCTACCGGAGACCACCATGCGGCGCCTCGCGCTACAGCCGGCAAGCGGGGAGCAGCTATGGGTCACCGTCGCTAATGGCGACCGTCTACGCTGCCATGGGCTCGCCCACGAGGTGCCCATCGCTATTGGCGACGAGCACTTCACCATCACATGCATCGACATTGATTTGGGTTGCTTCGACTTCATCCTCGGCGTCGACTTCTTGCGGACTCTCGGTCCCATCCTTTGGGACCTCGATGCCCTAACGATGACCTTATGGTGTCTCGGGCGCCGCGTCCGCTGGGAGGGCATTGGGGGCACCCCGGCGTTGCACCCACTTCAGCTGGCCACGGCCACCTCCGAGGCCGAGCACCCGCTGTTGGACCACCTCCTGCAGCAGTACCGTGATCTCTTTGAGGAGACGCAGGGCCTTCCACCGGCTCGGGTCTACGACCACCGTATTCACCTCCTGCCGGGCTCAGCACCGGTGGCCGTACGGCCCTACCAATATCCTCATCTGCAGAAGGACGAGTTGGAGCGGCAGTGTGCACTCATGCTTGCCGCATGCATCATCCAGATCTCCACGTCGCCATTCACTGCGCCGGTCCTCCTCGTTCGCAAGTCGGACGGCACGTGGCGTTTTGCATCGACTACCGCGCCCTTAATCCTCTCACACTTAAGGATAAGTTCCCTATCCCGGTGGTCAATGAGCTTCTCGATGAGCTGCATGGGGAGCGCTTCTTCACCAAGCTGGATCTCCGGTCAGGGTATCATCAGGTGCGCATGCACCCAGACGACATCGCCAAGACGGTGTTTCGGACTCATCACGGCCACTTTGAGTTCTTGGTGATGCCTTTTGGCCTCTCCAACGCCCCGGCTACCTTTCAGGCTTTGATGAACGATGTCCTCCGGCCCTACTTATGTCGGTTTGTCCTCGTTTTCTTTGATGACATTCTTATCTACAACGCCTCTTGGGCAGAGCACCTCCCGCATGTGGCCATCGTCTTCAATGAGCTTCGGGCGCATCATCTTCATCATAAGTGCTCGAAGTGCCCGTTCGGGACGCCTTCTATCGCTTACCTCGGTCACATCATCTCAGCCAAGGGGGTGGCCATGGATGCCGACAAGGTGGTGACCGTCGCCGCCTGGCCGATTCCGCAGTCTCCGCAGGCTCTTCGAGGCTTTCTGGGCCTTGCGGGGTACTACCAGAAATTCATCCAGGTGTTTGGCCTCATCGCGGCCCCGCTCACGCGCCTTCTCCATCGCGATGCCTTCTCTTGGGACGAGGAGGCCACCACAACGTTCGAGGCCCTCAAGGGGGCCCTCACGACGGGTCCCGTCCTGCAGATGCCTGATTTCGACATCCTGTTCACCGTCAATTGCGACGCCTCCGGTCCGGGGTTCGGTGCGATCCTTCATCAGGGCGATGGACCCCTCGCCTTCTTCACCCGGCCCTTTGCCGCCCGCTATCTTAAGCTGGTGGCCTATGAGCGCGAGCTCATTGGCTTGGTATAGGCGGTGCGTCACTGGCGGCCCTATCTTTGGGGTCGATCCTTCTGGATCTGTACGGATCACTACAGCCTCAAGTTCGTGCTGGATCAGAGGCTCTCGACTGTACCGCAGCACCAGTGGATCAGTAAAATCTTCGGGCTTGACTTCACTGTCGAGTACCGTCCAGGTCACCTCAACACCGTCGCCGACGCCGACACAGACGACGGTGCGGCGGAGGGGGTGGCCTTCTGCATCATCACCGGGCCCTCCTTCACCCTCTTCACCGACATCCGGCGAGCGACAGCAGCCACGACCGACGCACTCCTCCTACAGCAGCAGCTGGCTGCGGGGGAACTAGATGAGCCGTGGCGCCTCGCCGACGGCTTGCTCCTTCATGGGCGCCGGGTCTTCGTTCCGGCGCACGACGATCTTCGTCATCAGGTGCTGCGCCTCGCCCACTCGGCGGGCCATGAGGGTGTGCAAAAGACACTCCATCGTCTTCGCGCCGACTTCTACATTCAGGTGATCGTGCCCTGGTCCGTGACTGGGTACGGTCTTGTGTGACGTGTCAGCACAACAAGACGGAGACTCTATGGCCGGTTGGCTTGCTCTAGCCTTTGGAAGTGCCGTCCCAGGTCTGGGCGGACATCTCCATGGACTTCATCGAGGGCCTCCCCAAGGTGGGCGGCAAGTCCGTCATTCTCACGGTGGTAGACTGCTTCTCCAAGTATGCCCACTTCATCACGCTCGGGCATCCGTACACGGCGGCGTCCGTCGCTCGGGCTTTCTTCGAAGGCATTATCTGTCTCCATGGGTTCCCATCTTCGATCGTCGGTGATTGGGACCCCGTGTTCATGGGCCATGTGTGGCGCGACCTCTTCCGGTTGGCAGGCGTTAAGCTCTGCCCGAGCACAGCTTTCCACCCTCAGACGAACGGCCAGTCCGAGGTCGTCAACAAGGTGATTGCCATGTATTTACGTTGTGTCACAAGTGATTGCCCTCGCGCATGGGTGGACTGGCTATCGTGGGCGCAGTACTGCTACAACACCTCTTATCACTCCGCCCTCCGTGCTACGCCTTTTGAGGTGGTTTATGGATGGCCACTGTCGGTGTCAAAAGCGGCAGATCTCGGGTAGGGGGTCCCGAACTGTGCGTCAAGGCCGGATGGTAACAAGAGACAAGGGACGCTATGTTTTTACCCAGGTTCGGGCCCTCTCGATGGAGGTAATACCCTACGTCCTGCTTGATTAATATTGATGATATGGGTAGTACAAGAGTAGATCAACCACGAGATCAAGGAGGCTAAACCCTAGAAGCTAGCCTATGGTATGATTGTTGTATATGGAGTTGATGTCCTATGGACTACAACCCTCCGTTTTATATAGACACCGGATAGGGTTAGGGTTACACAGAGTCGGTTACAATGGTATGAGATCTTGAATATCCGCAACGCCAAGCTTGCCTTCCACACCAAGGAAAGTCCCATCCGGACAAGGGACGAAGTCTTCAATCTTGTATCTTCATAGTCCTGGAGTCCGGCTGAAGGTATAGTCCGGCTACCCGAACATCCCCTAATCCAGGACTCCTCAGTAGGCCCTGAACCAGGCTTCAATGACGACGAGTCCGGCGCGCAGATTGTCTTCGGCATTGCAAGGCGGGTTCCTCCTCCAAGTCCATCATAGAAGATTGTAAACACCAATAGTAGTGTCCGGCTCTGCAAAATAAGTTTCCACATATTGCCATATAGAGAATAATATTAACACAAATCAAATCTGCTGACGTATTCTGCAGTGCGTCATCACACTACGGCCAAGTCCTTTACTCGAATCGTTTTTACTTTTCCACCTTAGCACGTTTTGCGAGGCGGTTTCTTTGGCACGTCTTGTCAAAGCAGAGATCGTGTACCCCCTTTTATGGGATTCTCATCAATACGGACGTGGGTAACCCAACCGCGCCATTTATCACGGCGCTTGGGAGGCAAGCGAGTTTTACTAGGCTGGTGGGGACGCACAACCGCATCTGTCCATATAAGGGGATAAGGATCCACCTTTTTACCTACGCCTTCTTCCTCCTTTACCTATCCATCTCCTGCGCACTCGAGCTCCAGCGCCCAAGCCCGCACTTCCCACCTCAACCTTCTCCAGCAATGTCCGGAGCGGGAGGCAAGTGGATGGTCTCCTCCGCCACGGAGGGCCAAGTCAAGAAGCTAAGGAAGGCCGGATACCTGTCTAAGGACATCACACACCGGCTTCCCAAAAAGGGGCAGCTTCTCCCCACCCCAAGGCCCCATGAGAGTGTAGTATTTCTTCCCCACTTCCTCCGCGGACTGGGTTTTCCACTCCACCCATTTGTCCGGGGGCTCATGTTCTACTACGGCCTGGATTTCCACGATCTGGCCCCGAACTTCATCCCCAACATCTCGGCGTTTATCGTCGTGTGCGAGGCTTTCCTCCGCGTCCGCCCTCATTTCGGCCTCTGGCTCAAGACCTTCAACATCAAGCCCAAGGTGGTGTGCGGCAGCCAGGTGGAGTGCGGAGGCGCCATGGCGGGCAAGATGGCCAACGTCCTATGGTTCGAGGGCTCTTTTGTGGAGACCCTAAAGGGGTGGCAATCCGGGTGGTTTTACATCAGCGAGCCACGCGATCTGAAATGGATCGCAGCCCCCGAGTTCCGATCCGGACCCCCCAGGCGGCTTATGTCTTGGAAAGAGACGGGCCTGTCGTGGGGTGACGAAAAAGAGGTGACCGGATTGCAAACATGCATGCAGTCCCTGGTGAACAAGCCAATCTGGCTTGTTAATGTAATCCAGGTTATGCTCGTCTGCCGGATCCTCCCGCGCCAACAACGGGATTTTAATCTGTGGGAGTTCGACCCGGCGTAGCACCAAACCCTTAGCAGGCTCTTCGACACGACGTACGAAGACGCCTGAAAGGTGCCATTCAAGGGCACCGAGGCTCCTGCATCCGCTTCCGAGGACCGCGGATACAGCTCGCAGCGTCACGCTAGCGAGGTAAGCTATCTTCACCTTTTACAGGATGTTAAGCTTTTCTCATAGTTTGTCTCTATGCGGGATCTAAACTCCCTTACCTTTCACAGGCTTGGCGGGCGATATCCGGACCGATTAACTGTCCGGCTCCGCTGCCCGAAGACCCAGCCCCAGCTCTACTAGTGAAGCTGCTGGTTCCGACGCCCTATGTGGTGCCGGAGAAGAAGGCCAACAAGAAGCAGACCACGGGGACTCGAAAGAGTGCCCATAACGTGGTGGTGTCGGACTCGTCATCCAACGAGTCCGAGACGCCCTCTTCCCGTGAAAACGAGGAGGAGGAAGAAGAAAACTCTCCCCCCAGCGAAGGGAGGAGAGAAGAGGAAGGTCACCCCAACGGGGAAGGCCGAGGGGTCTAGGAAAAGGAAGACCCCTCCGCCGGACTACTCCCCCGACGCCGAAGATGGCGAAGAGGAGTGGCCAAACAGGGCCAAGCGTCCGGCAAAATCGTAAGTTCGGATATCAGAGTAACTCATGATGTTCCTTTGTTGCACAGCTTTCCCTAACGTCGAACGTAATTATGCAGCCCGCCCTGGGCCGAATTCAACGAATCGTCGGGCGGCTCCCTGGACTCATCGGACGTGAACTCAGTTCCGCCCGCTGTCTCCCCCCGCATTGCAGACGACGCCGAAGTGGCGTCGCGACAAGCTCTGGGGCAGGAGGAGGTGGTCCCGGAGGAGCCGCAAGGCAACCTCCCGGACTCCAGGAGTGAAGGGGATAAGGCCCCCCAGGGCTCCAAGTCCGGCTTTGTGCCGGACACCGCGCCGGAATCTTCCACACTTCCAGACCGCGGTAGGCGAACTCCTTCCAAGAGGAGAAAGCCTTCTGAGCCGGCGGCCTCCGTCCAACCGGAGGTGCCGGAAAATCTGCTAGAGGTGCTTGACAGTGCCTCCATCGACGAGGGGCACCGTACTATTATGAGTATGGGGATCCAGAAGGTTCGGTCCGCCAAGAGCGGACTGACTGAAGCTTGCACTAGCCTTCTAACAGGCTTCGAGGTAAGTAAAAATATGTAAAAATATTACTACATAGACAGTAGCCCCTGATGCTCTGTTTGGCGTTCGAAAAGAAAAGCCGAATAGAGGATCTATTAAATTTCGCAGGAGTCTAACCAAAAAGAGTCAATATGCGTATGCAGGCTTCACTGCTATCCACCGCCGCACTGAATGCGGAGGTGGGTGTCCTGAAGCAGGACCTCGGGCGAACCGAGCAAGAACTCGGCCTTGCCAAGCGGCGCCTCGAGGAGAAAGAAGGTAAGAAATACCTTACAGAAAAAGTGCCTATAAAAAGGCGTGATTGCAAAAAAAAGGATTGTACTGCTTATTGTAGGGGCCACGACTGAGGTGGCGACCCTTAAGCAGGCGCTGTCTGAGGCCGAAAAGAAAACGGCCGCGGAGCGCACCGAGCGAGACAGACTTGGGGCTTAGGTCGGCGAGGTGCAGCAAGAGCTTCAGGCTCTCATGAAAAAACATGAGAGTTTGGAGCTTGTGTCAAAGGCGCAAGCATCCAAGCTCGCGACGCCCCTTGAGACTGCCAAGTCTGCCAAGGCCGAAGCCCAAAAGGCCCTCCAAGAGTTGGAGGAGATGAGGAAGATAGCAGCGGGTAAGGCATTCTTTATGCAAAGCAGAAATATAAAAGTAAACTACTTGTTACTTACCCAAATCCGGAGCTCTCCAGGGGCATTCGCAGATCTTCCCCGCAGCATATCCGACGCCGCCGCATTCTACCGAGCTGCAAAGGCAGCTCGACGGAGAAGGTGTTCTGGTCTCAGTATTCTGAGGCCGGACACCCTGTGCCCTTGAGCGACCAGCTGAAACAGCTGGTCGAGCTCCACAGGGCGGCCGAACAGGCCATGAAGGGCTTCATAGTTCGGCTGTGGCCTGGGAGCTATTTCAGGCTGGTGTGGCGGCTGGTGGAGGCCTGTCCGAGGCTCGAGGTCATCAAGCGCTCCGTCTGCATCGAAGGTGCCCGTCGGGCCCTTGCCCGTGCAAAGGTGCACTGGGGTAAGCTGGACGGTGAGAAGCTCGTGAAGGACGGGCCACCGCCGGGGAAGGAGCATCGCAAGCCCGAGAACTACTACAAGGATGTTCTTGCAGGTGCCCACCTTGTGGCGGATGAATGTACCAAGGATGTGATTTTTGAATGAACTCGCTCGTGTTTATCCCGTGCGCTGAAAACTTGTTCATATGCGCTAAGCAATGCTTATTGAATTTAAAATATTACTTTCTGTGCGGCCGTTTATCAAAAATTTGAGAGATGGCCAGTCATCGGCTTCTGCCCCCATGCCACTAGTGCTGGGGTGTTCGGGATAAACCTGAGTGCTCTTTTTCCCATAGTTGGGTCCTTCGAAGGAGGCACTCAGCACAACGAACCAGGCAATCGAACTATAATGCTTGAATACTCTCACTTAGCCATAGAACTCTATAATTTTAAATTTCGGCGAAGCCCCTAGTACGGAAGACCGAGTTCGGGGCGCTATCCACGCCTTGGCCGGACAAAGCCAGCTCCTCGCTCGAAGCGGCATAAGTCTTTAGGGACTCGAAAAACCTCTCGAACAGCGACCGGTCTCTCGCCTCATCATGACAGTCAGTTTTAGCTTTCTCCACTGAGGTGCTTAACCCAGCTGAACCGGGGCACAATCGCAGTGGTTCTCCTAGTGCTACCTTAGCCGATATAGCGAAACGTAAGGCACCAAAACATAGGAGCCGGGCAAACCCAACTATTGACCCAAATCATGATTCGGAGACGATGCATATAGTGCTATAAGTTCGGGGTGCCGCACTTGTGAAAGTGTACGGACTTCTCACACCATAATGAGGGGTACTGAAGCCCCTGGCGTGTTTGTTGTACCATGGTGTACGGGTGCAATCATGTCATTTAATAAACATATATGTGAAAAGAGGATAATGCAAAAAATAGACAAAATCTATGCATTGTTTATAGAGAGGCTATTTATCAAAGCCGAACGATACAAATAGTGCGATAAGCAAAAAGATATTGGACTATTTAACATGTCCTGACCAGGGGCAGGCCGCGGAATTGTATTCAAAACAGGTATACTGCTCGTAACAGAGACCACCTGGGAGTTCCATAATGCGGCATGGCTTGTCTGCCTCCCTGGATCTTGCATCGTTTGTGCGGCAGTCGAATTGCCGAACAGGTCGTCCGAAGTATGGAGTCCTGAAAGTAAGAAAAAATTAAAAAAAAGAATCCGACAGCCCCTAGTACGTTTTAAGCTGTATTTTGGGCGTGCCGTTATTGTGCCCCTTCCCCTGTGCCCATGGTATTTCAAGGGCGTAGTTATGTACGCGAGGCACTGGTTTCGCTATGTCGCGAGAGCTGGGGTTGGGGCCGCATTGTTACGCTTGCTCAGAGCATGCCAGGCGGTCCTGCTGTGGGTTACTCCGGGCGCGCTTGGCAGTGTCTGGCTTTTTAACGGTCGGACTGGAGAATTGCCTAAGAAGGCTACTTTGTACTTCCGCTGCGAGAGCCTCCGTGTGCTCCTCCGTACGAAGGGAGCGTTTGGTGTTTCCATTGATCGTGATTACTCCTCGAGGGCCTGGCATCTTGAGCTTGAGATATGCGTAGTATGGCACCGCATTGAACTTTGCGAATGCGGTTCGTCCGAGCAGGGCATGATAGCCACTGCGAAACGGGACTATATCAAAGATTAACTCTTCGCTTTGAAAATTGTCCGGGGATCCGAAGACCACGTCAAGTGTTACTGAGCCTGTACAGTTGGCTTCTACACCTGGTATAACGCCTTTAAAGGTCGTTTTTGTGGGCTTAATCCTTGAGGGATCTATGCCCATTTTCCGCACTGTATCCTGGTAAAGCGGGTTCAGGCTACTGCCGCCGTCCATAAGGACTCTTGTGAGATGAAATCCGTCGATGATTGGGTCGAGAACCAATGCGGCGAAGCCGCCATGACGGATGCTAGTGGGATGGTCCCTTCGATCAAAAGTGATCAGGCAGGAGGACCATGGGTTGAACTTTGGGGCGACTAGCTCCAACGCGTATACGTCCCGTAGCACACGCTTCCGCTCCCTCTTGGGAATGTGGTTGTGTATATCATGTTCACCATCCGTACTTGTGGGGGAAAGCCCTTCTGTCCATTGTTGTTTGGCGGCTGGGCTCCTCCTCGTCGTCGCTGTGCAGCCCCTTGTCTTTGTTTTCGGCTCTTAACTTGCCTACCTGCTTGAACACCCAACAATCCCTGTTAGTGTGATTGGCTGGCCTTTCGGGGGTGCCATGTATCTGGCACAAGCGGTCGAGTATTCGGTCCAAACTAGACGGGCCCTGAGTATTCTTTTTGAATGGCTTTTTCTGCTGACCGGATTTATAGCCTCTAAATCCGGCATTGACTGTCGTGTCTTCATTGCTGTCGCTGCTAACGCGGCGTTTTTGCTTATTTCGACGTGTCCTGACACTTTTGTCCTTGGTATCCGAATTACCAGGGTTCTTTGATAAGTTGTTACTGCGAGCTAGCCAGCTGTCTTCTCCCGCGCAAAAGCGGGTCATGAGTGTCATGAGGGCTACCATAGATTTCGGCTTTTCCTGTCCCAGGTGCCGGGCGAGCCACTCATCGCGGATGTTATGTTTGAAGGCTGCTAGGGCCTCTGCGTCCGGACAGTCGACTATCTGGTTTTTCCTTGTTAGGAACCGTGTCCAGAATTGCCTGGCCGATTCCTCTGGCTGCTGAATTATGTGGCTTAAGTCGTCGGCATCCGGTGGTCGCACGTAAGTGCCCTGGAAGTTGTCGAGGAATGCGGCTTCCAGGTCCTCCCAAGAACCGATTGAGTCTGCTGGCAAGCTGTTAAGCCAATGCCGGGCCGGTCCTTTAAGTTTCAGCGGGAGGTATTTGATGGCGTGTAGATCATCGCCGCGTGCCATGTGGATGTGAAGGAGATAATCCTCGATCCATACCGCCGGATCTGTTGTGCCATCGTATGATTCGATGTTTACGGGTTTGAAACCCTCTGGGATTTTATGATCCGTTACTTCATCCGTGAAGCATAGCAGGTGTGCAGCGCCTCTGTACTGGGCTATATCACGACGCAGCTCGGAAGAGCTATGTCTGTTGTGTTCGGCCCGGCCGGATTTGTTGTATCCGGAGTGAAGATCATCGTCACGTGCCGTAGGGCGCCTGCACGATCCGTAGATCGATCTTGTTTGTCTTGCCTTATCCTCCAGTACGTCTCGCAGGTCTGGCGCATTTTCCCGTGCCTTAGTTGAGCGGCGTCGGGACATGGCTTGGGTGGAGGGCCGAGAGGCCTCTCTGTCGCGGCCGCGAGGTGGCCGGTCTGTCATGTCGTGCGCTGGTGATGTAGGTGCTTCCTCCTCTGATCGGGGTAGCGGCCTGCGCTTTGGGTAACTCTTGGAGGGGCGTTCGAGTTCATACTCTTCAGCCGCAAGGACTTCAGTCCATCTGTCAGCTAGCAAGTCTTGGTCAGCTCTAAGCTATTGCTGCTTTTTCTCGAGGCTACTTGCCATGGCTAAAAGCATGCGTTTGAAACGCTCTTGTTCGGCGGGGTCTGATGGTACGACGAATTCGTCGTCATCGAGGCTTGCCTCGTCTTCGGAGGGAGGCATATAGTTATCATCCTCGACCTCTCGGTCTGCCGCTCTCTCATGAGGGCTGGCTTCTCCATCTTCCTGTGCCGAATCTTCCTGGGGTGGGTGTTCTTCGGCGCTATCCGGGGTAGTATTATCTCCCATGCCGGAATCACCGTTTTTGCTTTGGCGGGATTTAGAGCGGCGCCGCTGACGCTGGCGCTTTGGCTGTTTCTTGGAGGTGTCATCCCCCGCTGTTCCATCGCCATCTCCATCTTTTGGAGTATCCACCATATATATGTCATATGACGAGGTGGCCTTCCAGCGCCCTACAGGTGCTGGTTCCTGTTCTTCTCCTACATCGTCGTCTATACCGTCGATGTCTTCGGAGCCGAAGTCAAGCATGTCGGTTAAATCGTCGACAGTGGCTACAAAGTGGGTGGTGGGTGGGCTTTGAACTTCTTCATCGTCCGTATCCCATCCTCGCTGACCGTAATCCGGCCAGGGCTCTCCTGATAAAGAGAGAGACTTGAGAGAATTCAGGATGTCGCCAAAAGGCGAGTGCTGAAAGATGTCCGCAGCGGTGAACTCCATTATCGGCGCCCAATCGGATTCGATTGGCAGGGGCACGGGGGGGTCGGAGTCCGGGAAGGAGTCCGGATCCTTGGAGTCACGGATCATGCGGAGTGCGGGGCTGGCGTTCGGCTCGATCGCCTTTGAGATTGCAGCCCCCGAGGTGACGTCCAACCGCTAATCCTCGATTGGCACAATAGGCTCCGAGTTAGGGGTCGAAACCGGTGCGTGTGCGGCCTCCAGGACACTGTCCGGAGGCAGAGCTAGATCATGCCCCTCGAGATAGTGCGGCGCGCTTGGCCGTGGCTCGAACCCGTCGAAGATCAAGTCTCCGCGGATGTCAGCCGTGTAGTTTAAGCTTCCTAACCTGACTTGATGGCCAGGGGCGTAGCTTTCGATCTGCTCCAGGTGGCCAAGCGAATTGGCCCGCAGTGCGAAGCCACCGAGGACGAAGATCTGTCCGGGGAGAAAAGTCTCACCCTGGACCTCATCGTTGTTGATGATCAGGGAGCCATCGGGCCTAAAGGCGACGACACAAAGGAACTCTCAATGAAATCACCAATGTCGGTGTCAAAACCGGCGGCTCTCGGGTAGGGGGTCCCGAACTGTGCGTCAAGGCCGGATGGTAACAGGAGACAAGGGACGCGATGTTTTTACCCAGGTTCGGGCCCTCTCGATGGAGGTAATACCCTACGTCCTGCTTGATTAATATTGATGATATGGGTAGTACAAGAGTAGATCTACCACGAGATCAAGGAGGCTAAACCCTAAAAGCTAGCCTATGGTATGATTGTTGTATATGGAGTTAATGTCCTATGGACTACAACCCTCCGGTTTATATAGACACCGGATAGGGTTAGGGTTACACAGAGTCGGTTACAATGGTATGAGATCTTGAATATCCGCATCGCCAAGCTTGCCTTCCACGCCAAGGAAAGTCCCATCCGGACACGGGACGAAGTCTTCAATCTTGTATCTTCATAGTCCTGGAGTCCGGCTGAAGGTATAGTCAGGCTACCCGAACACCCCCTAATCCAGGACTCCCTCAGCCACCACGCTGATTCTTCCTATTGATCCGGCATTAGAACAGACCGAGGCGGCCGGTGCTCTTCTGCGGAACCGTGACGAGATGCTGGCAGAAGTCCGGCAACGCCTCCTTCAGGCCCAGCAGTTGGCCAAACACTACTACGACGGCAACCATCGCGAGGCGGAGTTCGCGGTGGGCGATTGGGTGTGGCTGCGTCTCCTTCATCGCTCTACGCAGTCCCTGGACTCACGCGCAAAGAATAAGCTGGGTCCTCGCTATGCTGGTCCCTTTGCTATCCTGGAACGCATTGGGAAGGTGGCTTACCGTCTTCAGCTTCCGACAGGTGCGCGGATTCATGATGTCTTCCATGTGGGGCTGCTCAAGCCTTTCCGTGGAGAGCCCCCCGCGGTTCCTCCAGCGCTACCGCATGTCACCGACGGGCGTCTCCTTCCTGAGCCGGAGAAGGCGTTGAAGGCTCAGCTGCGTCGCGGCTCCTGGTACGTGTTGATTCAGTGGGTTGGACTTTCAGAGCAGGACGCGATTTGGGAGCAGCGCGAGGAGTTCCGCCAACACTACCCCGACTTTCAACTCGAGGACGATCTGTTTGCGCAGGCGGGGAGAGATATTATGACCGGCCGAACCTACGGCCGTAGGAGGCCCACCGGGCAAGCTTAGCCCGCAAGTTATCTTAGTTTCTATTTCACATCGTGGTTATATATACAACTTGTAGGATTATTTTGAGATTTAAGCAATAAGACAATTCTATTGCCTGGCTCCCAGAGGAGCCGGAAACCCTGAACCCTAGCCGCCTCCTGTCTCAGCCGCCGCCGCACCGCCGCAAGGACGGCGCCTCGCCGCCGGCCGCCGCGCTCCAGCCCTCGCCCACCTCCCTCCTTTCCCTACAAGCTACGCCCTAGACCAGGGAGAACCCTAGCTCCTATCATACTCAGAGACAAACGTCAAACTATTTCTTTACCAAAGGCAAGTTACTAACATCAACATAGGAGAATTACTCTCCTGATCAATGATGTATCAGTTGTTTCATATTTTGAGGCCCTGTTGATTTATAGTGCAAAACATTGACACCCAGGTTTCAGGCATGCCATGAATAAAATATTATAGTTTGGCCAGCAGTGGCATGGAATAAAAGGGAAACTACAAACTCAAAGAAAAAGATGGACAACAAAACCGCCCAAACAACACAGAAGTAGGCGGTGAAACACAATGACAAGCAAGCACACAAGATAGACAGCGACAGATACTTTACCGCATAAATGCAGAACAGGACGATTCATTTTAGCTCGAATATCATCAACAGACAGAGATACAAATTTACGGCAACGGAAGAAAAAAGTTGGCTGTTTTGGAAGCAGAAACCAAGTCCATTGCACAAGCAAATTTGCAATAGCGCAGCAGCACCACACTGTAACAGTAGTACAGCTGGGTTGTAAATTATAAACATAACATAGCAGAGTCAGATAAAAAATGGATGGATAGAAGTATCTTATCATAACACAGGTTATAAGCTAGTACCAATGTTATTGACAATAGAAAGATAGATACAACCTTAATGTAAGACCTTTTTGCAGTTTACTACATTGAGTTACAGAGAGAGTAGATAGATAGAGACGGGCCAAGCGAGGCATATTCTCAGTTGGGCAGCAAGCTTGATCCCTTGTGTCATCCAGTCTTCCTCAAGCAGCGTCATCTTCGAGAATCACTCAATCACAAGAGCTTCAACGAGCGCATCATCTTGGTCAGTAACATATGGACGATAACCGTCTGCATCCCTCAGCCTGTCCTCCGGGGTGGCAATCTGTAAAATCCATCCTCTTCCATTGTTCGGCAACGTACTCATTCGCCTTTTCCCTGTTGGAATTTGGAAATGAGCTCCTCATCGACCTCGAAGTAGCCCTTGTCCCGCACAGACACTAAGACCTGCTGCCGGTACTCTTCGAAATCGTCGTCCATCTTCTTGAAAAGCTCTACACTGTCAGCATGGGCACGCTTCCTTTCCTCAATCCACTCCGGAGGGAAATACTCTGCCAGATCGTCCAGGTAATCGGCGCTGGGGTGTTGCTCCGGCTTCAGCGCAATTATGGTCCTGATCTCGGCTTTCGACAGCCGAACCTTGCCCTTGTTTGGACCTGGCGGTGCTGCGGCCGGCTGATTGGCGACGGCGGACGACAGATTCGCCTCCCCAAGCATCTTGTCAATCGCAGCTACCCCTTTCTCTGACTCGTCACCCTCCGTGTAGATGGATCCGGCGGCGGAGGGGAACACCGCCGCAGGACCATCGACGCCGGCCTCCGTCGAATTGGCAGCGCTGCCCGGACTGACCATCAACTTCCCCGCCTCCTCCTTGCCCGCCATGGCCTCTTCTTGATTGATTGATGGTTCCTCTGCTGTCGACGTAGATCTTGGGTTACGAGGTTTGTTGGTTGCGCTGGTTTGGGGATTGGATTGGAGGAGGCGGCGGTGCTGTCTCGATCTATATAAACATGGAAAGGAAGACGAACCCTAGCCGAGCCGAGCGAGCCCTTCTTTGCTCTGCACCAAGTCGGTATCGGACCCCGTTTACCGCCCGGACTCGGCCGGAACTCGACCACCAGCGCAGCTCAGTCCACCGATCATGACACGCTGGGCAGGCCCCGGCCACTGCCCCTCCCTCTCCGTCTTTGTCTCCTCTTCCCCTCATTTCCCTTTTTTCTTTTTCTTTTTCTTTCCTTCCCACAAAAATGCTTCCTCCATTTATTAAAAATATTATAAGGTGTGTTATATTTTTGGAACTCAAAGATTTCTCTGGTTGATCAAGTTCATACTGAAAATTGTATTATAATAACAAATAAATAAATTATAAAAATATGCTTCGTGATGCTTCTAATGATACATATTTGGTATCAGATCCATTGATGTTTTCTTCTACTTATATAGGTACTAAAAAGAATGCTCGTGCATTGCAACATGCATACACATTCTAGTAAAATCATGCCCACGATTTGCCTGTCTAAATATGTACACAATCATGGGTAGGATTTCATATGGTAACACATATTTACCAATTATTAGAAAATCTAGTAAGTCAATAAGGGATTATTTGGTAAGTTCATAAAAGTGGGGTAGTTAAGGTGGTTTTCAAGGAAAAACGTGGAAAAACCTGGGATAGGAGGGAAAAATCGAAACAGCATCATGTTGCCTTTGTATCGGGTTATTCGAATGTTTCGATAAACCTCTATCTCTATTTTTATTTCGGTGTTTGTCTGAAAAGGTAAATAAGTACCTCTTTCTTCCTTTCTTGTTATGTACATGGCTGCGTTATATCGTTTTAAAATTATTTTATAGATGAGTAATTAAATGTTCTCAATAAATTACACTACAAATAAAGAGACTAAACAAATGAAAACTGGGGAATGGAAGTGGGAACATGACCAAAAAAATAAAGAAAGATGTAAATAACAAGTCTTCAATAAACAAAATGAGAAAAAAATAGAAGGACTAAACAAAGAAAGAGAGAACAACCCATGACTAAATAAAGTGAATGAAATAAAATAGAGAGAATGAGTTCTCTAAAAGACCGACCAAAGAGTGACCATGGACTAAGAATATTTTTTTTCTTGAATGACTAACACGGTAAAAGGTGACACTGGAAAAAAATACTACCAGCGCAAAGACATTGATTACTCATAATATCACCAAACAAAAGGAAATAAATATAAATGAACACTAAAAATGTACTCTTTTCTTCAATTAATCTACATACTTTGAATACATGACTGTCCCGTTACTTAACTCACCCCATCGATAAGTGTGCCAGTGAATCCAAATGCTAAAGGCTAGTTTGAGACGTGGATAAAGGATAATGACAACTAAATGACTTAGAAATGGAAAAAATTAGGTTCATGCTAAAACTAGGTTGAAGGGAAACACTGAAGAAACTGTAATCCATGCACGGTAGACATTTTGGTTGGTACATTATCAATTTTATTCTGGCTAAGACGAGGAATAATGCCATGGTCAACACTGTAAGGTGAAAAGTGGACATTGTAAACTTAACTACTAGAGTACTAAAGGATTAAGAATGAAATGTCAGGCACAATTTCCTTGCAGTGGGTTAGCATCTACTGCATGTCATGGCGGGTGTGTGGTATAGGTCTAGGACTGGCACCCTCTCCCGATCTCCTCCTGATCTTTCTCTCTTTCCTTACCGCTCACGAAGGCCACTGCTGGACAAGGACGTGCAACGCCCACTAGTAGGAAAAGGGTCAAACATGAAGCACATTAGTGCCGGTTTGAATTTGAGCCGGCACTAATGGTACCATTAGTGCCTGTTCGAACGACTATGCATTAATGCCGGTTCGTGTTGAACCTTTAGTACCGGTTCGTGCCACGAACCGGTACTAAAGGGGTGATGGCAGGCTGGCGTCAGGCTGGGGCCCCACGATCACCTTTAGTACCGGTTCGTGGCACAAACCGGTACTAAAGGGCTAACCTTTAGTATCGGTTTGTGCCACGAACCGGTACTAAAGGGGTCTGACCTATAGTACCGGTTTGTGATACAAACCGACACTATAGAGCAATTTTCGAACTCTACCCCCCCTGGTGTGTCGCCATTTCAGTTCTGAAAAAATCAAAAGAAAATGATAAAAACTTCAAAAAATAAAATCCTTCGAAAGGTAGTTATATTACTACATCTACTAGTTAGGAAAATTTGAAAACTTAAATTTGAACATGTTTTGCAAAAAGTGTAGGGAAAATGTAAAATGGCTATAACTTTTGCATACGATGTCGGAAAAAACATATAATATATCAAAAAATTAAGCACGAAAATCTGCATCCGATGGAGACAGCCTATGGCTTGTTTGCAATTTTTTAGAATCCTCAAATTCCAAAAGGAAAAAAAGATATGGTCAAATTTAAGTTTTTTTAATTTTTTTTGTTAAATCTGGTCAAACTACTTATTCAAGAAGTATTAATGTTACTACATAATTATTCAAGAATATTAGTGTTACTAAATAATTGTTTCAATTTTTTGAATTTTGGTCAAATCTGGTCAAACTATGGTCAAACTGTGGTCAAACTTTGGTCAAACTATGGTCAAACTGTGGTCAAACTTATTCAAAAAATATTAGTGTTACTAAATAATTACTGTTTTTTAGAATAATAGTTTCAAACTCAAACAGTGAAATGTGTGACTTCATGCTCAAGCTAAACTCCTGAGGGTTAATAGGATTGGCATCTTACTATTGTCAGGAAAACAACAAGTGCAGACTTGGAAACGAAAGAGAATAGAACCCGAAAGTTAAGCGTGTTCAGGCTGGAGTAGTGAGAGGGATGGGCGACCGGTCGGGAAGTTAGATGATTTGGAATGAGTGATCCACACTTGAGTAGTTAAGAAAGGTGATTAGAGACTAAATCACCAAATAATTCTGAAAAATTAAAAATCAAAAAAAAATTATCAAAAAAATTTCCAAAATTTTCAAAAAAAAATTCAAAAAAATCTTTAGTACCGGTTGGTAACACCAACCGGTACTAAAGGTCCCCTATACCAGGGCGCGAGCTCACGCCATGTGGTGGCACTTTAGCGCCGGTTCGTGCCGAACCGGTACTAAAGGGGGGAGGCCTTTAGTGCCCACCAATTAGTGCCGGTTATGGAACCGGCACTAAAGGCCCTTACGAACCGGTTTTAAAGCTCCATTTTCTACTAGTGGCCTATGATGAAGGTGGCGGGGATCTGATCCCCAACGGTCTCATGGGGGCCATCGGTGCGGGATCCTCCAAGGTTGCGGTGCGATGGAGTATTTGACAAAAAACTACCAGTTTTGGGGTTTGGGGTTGGTGTCCCACAGAACTACAACATTCAAAATTTTGACCAAAAAATATCACTTTTTTCGTAATTCGTGCCTAAAAACTATAGCTTTTGTTGATGACCGTTTATGACAAGCGGGGCCCACCCGTCAGGGATGACATGGAAGGAAAGTCAATGTCATTTATTTTGACCATTAAGTTGACTGTTATGACAAATGGGGCCCACACGTCAGCATACACCTTCCTCTTCCTCCTCCTCTCTCTTTGTATTTAGCATTTCAACAAACATCTACTGTGCATTGGTGGACGACTGCAACAAGGTGACGGTCGCGATGGACTCGGCGTTGAGCAAGGTGACGATGGTGAGGCTCGGCGTTGACCTGGTCGAGGCGCGGGTGGTGTACTAGGACGTGCACGACGTGTCGTAAGCAAAAGGAAAAGGCGTATATGAAATGACCTGAGAGATCCTTTGTCTAAAACTATACAGAATATTCTAACAAACAACAGTGTAGTGCATGGTGTTAGTGTAGACTGTGCTGTGAGATCATGTGTCAAGGGTTAACTTAGTTTGGAAAACAACATAGTGGATGTTGCTTGGAATACATGTGACGTAAGGGTTCACATGCAAGTTTCAAATAAAAGGGCTCATCACATAAGGAGAATGTGATGTCAAGTTGTGGTTGCCAGATTCTGAAAAAGGAATGTAGCAACTAGAGTCGTGGTCTATGAATCTTGGATAGCCAAGTTCATGTCCTAGTTTGAATGACAATTCAACTTCTTGACTTTTCATGAGCTTGAACACACACTAAGTGTCTAGGTTTCATCTAGGTTTATCAATTTGGTTTGGCTTGCAATAAAATTTGAATTAGGGTTTACCTTCTTTAAATTCAATTTCAATTGAGGTTTGAATTTGAATCCCAATTAAGTTTGAAATAACAAGGCTAGTTCAAGTTTAAAGATATGTCATAATTGGCTGATGTTGTTTCATGAATTCGTTTGCCAGTTATTTAATTTAATTCAAACTAATTAAATGACTTATAAGTTTCCTTAGGTTTGCCTAAATTCAAATTTCACTTGGATTTTCTCTAAATTCAAATACAAATCCAATATAATTACTAAATTTTATTTATTTAAATTCAAGTTTAAACTAAATCTAAGTTTAAACCCAAAATCATTTACTAAGTGTAAATAGCTTTCAACTTTACATAGTTTGAACTAAAATTGATTTTAAGTTTAATCCCTAAAGTCAATTGTATCTCCAAAATATTTACTAGGTTTAATTTATTTGTTCACTAAGTCATATTGCAAGAGTTTATTCAAATTAAACCTATGGTTTTAAAGTTAATAACCAAATTGGTTTAAGTGAATTCAATTATTTATTTAAAATATCTAAAGTCAAGTAATAATCGCAAACTATTTACTAAAGTTCATTTTGGGTTTTTGTAACTTAGTTGCAAGATAATTATCCGAATAAACATTTTGATTCCAAGTTAAACCAAACTTTAGGTTTAATATTGTTTGAATTATAGCCATTGTTAAATATATTCAATTTTAATTTTTTAATCATTTAAAAATGGACTACTGTAGCTAAGTTGAAACTATATTTCCCTAGATTCATTCTGCAAAAGGAATCCATTAATTTTGATTTATAATTTGCAAGTTATGCCGTATTTAAGTTTGAATTTTAAACTTTTCAAGAGTCTAATATTATTTAGTGAATCTTTTCATAACGATCATTTTGCAAAAAGATTCACTAAATTTTGATTTACAGATTAAGAGTTATGATGGTTTGAAAATACAGGGGGTCTTGTGTAAAACCTGGAGTTAGTTCACTTTCGTAGAAAATGTTTCAGATAATCTTTTGGATAAGGAAGTGATGTGGCGTGTTTCTATTGGCTGGTACCGGTTCGCTTAAGTGATTGTACGTGATGTGTTGTGTCTAAGATGAACGGCCAGAAATAGATCTATGGGGTCTCACTGGAGCTAGGTCGTCGAAGTGGTCGCCGGAAAATGTGAAGACGGCAGCAGACGGTGGCACTAGCCTAAGGGTTGACGATCCGCCGTTCTGTTGGTCGTCGGATATGGCCGATGGCACGGTTGGGCTCGGCTCGCCGTCGCAGGTCTCCTAGTGGCCTTGCGTGCCGTTGGGGACGATGGAAACGACGGCCACGGGCTTGCTAGAGATGAGACAGGCGGCAGAGCTCTTTGTGTGGACGTGCACGGAGAAATCAAAAGCGCCTGGAAAAATGGACGGGCTTAGGACAACAAAGATGGTGGACACGGTTAGGGCATCTGGCATGAGCTCGGCGGCGCGGCAGAGAGCTTCGGGCTCCTTTGAGCTTGAGCTTCCCGGAAGTTCTGGGTTTGCCGGGGATGTCCAACGGGTGCGCGAGGGGACGACGAGGCTGGTGGTGGCTCGGGTTGGTGCTGAGGGCATCGGGCTTCGCCGGAAAATTGCCAGCGATGGCTAGGTTAGCGGCGGTGCTCGGGTGTTGGTCTCAGGGAGCCTGACGGCGATGTGGTGGGGAAATAGAGACGGTGATGCGGGGTTTTTATAGGACATAAAATTTATACGGTACAAATAATGGAAATATATTGCAGTGCTGGGCCATACTAAGTAATGCATCGAACTGGAAGAACAACATCAGTATTGGTGAAGTAGCAATACCCTATTTATTGAGGATATCGGACATATCATGCATCAATTTTTGGTTCGTTGCATATCAAAATTAAGTTGTAATACCCTGGTATGACATGCCATATAAAAGGATAGCAATATGTGCAGACTTGGTGAAATGAGTCATACAACTTCTAGTTCATAAGCCAGACATCAACAACTCTAGCATAACGTACAACATACTGAGCCTAGGTAACCATGATAATAAGCCGTGCATAAGCATGTAAGCTCGTAATTAGTTGGTGTTGTCTACTGTCGAGGAACAGCCCCAAGAATGATCTTGTTCATGAAGCATATGCTAACTGTTTTCAGCTAGTTAAAACCTTGTCCACATCCAAGCATTTCCAGTTCAATCAAAGTTAAGATAAATGACACGGAACCAAAATGTACCCGCAAAAAAAAAAACATGCCTATTGGTGATTACTTCAAGGAAAATAAGGCACCATAAGAAACGTATGAGTAGACAATAAGCGAAAAATAATATCATCCAAAACCATATAGGCAGTAACTCGGGACAACCGTACCAAGTCAATTTACAGTGTAAAAAACTAAGAATTTCAAAATCATAGTTGTGCATAATCTTGATGCACAGAAATTTGTTAGGCTAGAAAACTATACTGTAACATCCGTGTGAGCTTCAAGAAAAAAAAAACTCATAAAAGTAGACTGCAGGACTGAATTGACTCTGTTGTCAAACTTAGTTCTTTGATTCTTATTCTGCAGCAGATATTCTTCTAGAATGAAGACCTCCACAAACTAAACACCCAATACTTTGAAGGCAAAGAAGAAACACAATACAGTTTCACAAAACCTAGATAACTGTTTTTGAATAAACAGAAATAAGATTTAGGAAAATTGAAAATAACTTTATTTTAAATTAGAGCTTACCTTGATCGCAGTTAAAAACATCAGATCGATACAGCAGCTACTTATAGACTGGGCATAACTCGTCCTCTGACTTGTGGATGAATTCTCGCTGATTAATTGTTATTAACAGAATTGTCCTGAAGGTCTCATTTTTCCATCTCCAAGCTTTGTTGCCCGTGTCCACTTTCTTTAGAAGAAAAAGCGGCATAGTTCATCTATAGGACTGTACCACAGACGCACATATCACTGCAAGAACATAATATTGTCAGATACATTATCCTCTATAGCTGCACCATCTGATCATGTAAATTTATACTCAACATTTTTACACAGAAATGAGGATAGCTCGTTTCGCCTGATACACCAGATCAAACAAAGTTATAACTGAACGTGTATTAAATCAAGAAAAACATGAAGAATTAGGGGGGAAGGAGTGTCAGCTTGCACCTGAACATGTAGTGGAATTAGATACCTGATACAACAGATCAATCCAAGCGATGGCAGCAACAACATGAATGTTCCTTGTGGTGGCACTACCGAGGGAAAGGCCACGACGCTTGAACGGAGAGTGCAGCCATGGCACCGCGCGCCGAGAAAACATCTGTGTGTTGCCCCGGTCTGCGTTCTTGTGAGGGTGTGGACGGAGGGCAGACAGCAACCTCGAGCTCATCGCCGCCACTGCTATCATTCGTGTGGCGCGGACGGCGGAGTGGCAAGATGGAAGGTGGATGGAGGAGGTATGGTGGAGGTGGATATAGTGGCAGCGGCTGCTCCGCACCTAGTTTTGCATGTACGTATAGATCATGAAGCCTCGCAACCTGCCGGGATAAGAAGGGGAACGGGTAGAGCTTGAGGCGACAAATCATATATAGGCGGATGAAGGTGTAGGGAGCAAAGAGTAACGTACCTCCATTAGTCGCCGTGAAGGGGCCACCTCAGCTGCCATTAGTGGCATCCAGGAACTGACGCTTTACTGCTTGCTTCAATGCTACCGGATTGCTTAATTGAATTGCCCACGACGCGTCACTCAACAGCCGCAGCACCCGTTCACATCTCCCTGCTGCATCAGCTACAGAGCTGCGCTGGCGAGCGAGAACGTACGCCTGGTTGAATTTTTTGTTCTCGCCGAGCGTAGGCCTGGGTGAGCGTGGGTCCCTTGCCTCCCTTCCAAGTTTTTGAGGGGTGATTCTTTTTGCACGAGCCAGAGGGGACACCTACAGGCCTTTTTCTGGCTTCACTGGGTGGGTGATAGAAGCCCAGTAGGCCTAAGTTTACCGCAGGTGCTCAAAAATGCCACCGGAGCAGCAGCCCAGCGCGGAAATTGCTCGTTCACAGCGAATGGAGCGGGTGGACGAGTGATTAAGAGCAATCGGACGGCAGAAAATGCTTAAATCTGAAGATCCAATGGCCCCGAACGCTAATAGCCTGAGAGGGCTGGAAAGATGCGCAGTTTTAATGTATCCAAATGGTCGCGAGGCAATTCTCGCATGTTGGGCACGCGAGGTGGAGGTCATGCATCGACGTGCTCGGTCGTGGGCGCGGGCGTGCCAGGGGTTGCGGCAGGAGGAAGCTGAAGCGTGGGTCTCATGCGTTTGTGAGAGCGAGAGAGAGACACAGGGGCTGGCGCGGCGGGCTCGCGGGGCTGGCTAGCTGGACCACAACCTGGCGTGCTGGCTCGCTGGACCTTTTTATTTTTATTTTTTCTTTTGTTTTTCTTTTCTGTGTTCTTTTTATGTTTTGTTTCTAAATGCAAACCCATTTAGAATTTGGATTTTATTCCAAAAGAAGAATTGCTCTAAAATCTATTTGGAATATTCCTACATTGTTTTAACTTTTTGTTTGGGCCTTTTGGGCAAATATTTTTTGCACTTTATTTTCTATCTTGTTTTAAATACTCTCTGTGAATAACTTTTTTATTTTTCAAAATGATTTTTCTTCTGTATTTCTTTGTTTTGGTTTTATCTTGATTCGCTTTCATTTCATTTTGAAATTATTTGTGTTTAACCCCTTTAGGTTTTTACTTAACTTTCTGTTCTCAGTTGTTTTAGGTTTTAACCAAAGTCCACTAGGTTTCCACTAATATTGTGGGGGCATATACCCCTCCTAGGTTGATCAAATCAAGGCAAACAAAGTCATTCATCAAGCATTTCCTAGGCAATGTAGTTAACTAGAGAGCAAGCAGGGGTTTTGTTGGGAACATTTTAATTCCCTGTGAAAATTTTAATGTACCAGATTTGGGAAAAATCTGGGATGTGACAGTGATGTTGGGCATGTGGTACAGGTCTAGGACTGGCAACTTGTTTGGATGAGATTTCTTCACGTGTGTATATCTTGGTTATACGAATCACAATACTATTACTCATCTTGAAGATAAGTAATTTCTGGAACAAATGAAGAAGAAAAAAGGTGTAATTTTATGAGGATGTCCAGCTCATATTATTTTCTCATGTTCACGTTCCAAACTGTGCAAAATATCAACATATTTATCCTGAATAATGTCTTCACTTATCCAAGTACGCAGAATATGGGTGCAAGTGCCAAAGTTGGCTCTCTTCTGTTTATTCACTTATTTCAGCAAGCCCAACTACGGAACGCTTTCCAGGAGGTGGTAATCTCCGTGCCAATGAGAACCACTCCAAGCTGAAAGCGTTTCCTGGCATTTTGCTTTGCAGACAGACTTCGCAGCAGTATCCGTTAGATGTAAACATCCGAAATGTTGTTTGGTAGGCCCTATATTGTGGCATGGCAGCCTGATACCAGGAGGCACAAAATTCTTTCAGTGCCCCTGTTTCACTGGCATTACCGCTAGAGCCCTGTTACAGTTCCTGCAATCCACCCTGTACGTATGTCTAAGGGAAAACAAGAGAAAACGAAGGGCAGAATGGTCGACAAACAAGGCAACAACACATTCTTGGGCCGGGGGCGGGCGTTGTTGGTTTTGGGACGAAGTGGAGCAGCAAAACTAGCTTGGACATGAGAAAAATCAGCCACAAGAGAAGCAGCCCATCCCCGACAACAGAATTGTGAATTAGAGCATCTCCACTCGTTCGGCCCTTAGGCGCACCCGGCGATTGTGGTTTTGCCCTTCGGCCGGCGCATTTTTGGTCCTAGAGGCGATCTAGTTCCCAGTCACGCCTCTAGATTAGTTTCTAAGACGCGAATAAATTCAAACATGACATTTCCCGCTACCCAAAAAGAAGCCACAAGTTCGGCGTTCAATTCCACAAAGTTCGGCGATCACCATGCCACAGTTCGATGATTAATTATACTCAAAAGTTCGGCGTTCAAAAGGAAGGACGCGTAGGCAATGCATCAAACGCGGCGTGCTCCTCCGGCGTCGGACTGCCGGGAGTCGGCGTGCTCGGGCTGGTCGTCGTCGGCGCGGCTTCTGTGCTGGGCGTCGTGGAGGCATCATCACTCGGGCTTCGCGGCGTCGTTGGTGTCATCGTGGGAGTTGGCGCATACCGTTTGGATGAGTGCACAATGGTTCGTCATGGCCTTCGAGCCACGCTTCATGTGGATGGTGGCGAAGTAGGGGTCGACCAACTTATGCTCGTCGAACTCTGACTTGATGCGCTCCCAGTACGTGTCGGCGCTCTAGTTTGTGCCGGTGATCGGGTCGAGGCAGACAGTCTTCCATTCTTCGGCGAGGCACTCGTCTTCTTTGGACGTCCACTTGACGCGTGGCTCGCTGGTCCTGCCCCCCTGCTTCTACTTTTCCCTTTCCTCGTCGGCGCAGGCGCCGGCTCCTCCTCCTCCTCCTCCTCCTCCTCGCCGTAGTCGAGGTCGTTGTCCATGTCGCCGGCGAGGTCCATTGTATCCTCTTGAGCCTGGAACCCGGGGGAGGAAGCGGCGGCGGTCGAGCCGCTCGTGATGATCGCGTCCATGTCGGCTTCCGTCGCGTCGGTGTTGCCGAAGTGCGATGACGAGGCTTGCGAGAAGTGCAGGGCGCCACGGCGCAGAGGCTCCGTCAGGGAGGCGACGTAAGTCGGTGGTGAGTAGGTGTACGGGGGGTACTGGACGTCGGCGAACGCGGGCGAGGGCGTGCGCTGGTCGGGATTCAGACCGGAGTGTGAGGCGCGCTAGCCATGCGGAAAGGTGATGTTGGGGTTGAATCCGCCGTGTGCGTCGCCGTCGGCGTAACCAGGTGAGGGTGGGCACCCCAGGGCTGCGGCGACAGCAAGAAGCTGGCAAGCGACCCGACGCTCTGCTGGCTCCAGGCAGCTTGCGGGCCGTGGCCGCCGGGTGGATTCATCATCCCCGCATGAGACGCCGCTTCCGCTCGCTCCGCCGCCGCCCTGTCCCGGGTCCTCTTGGTTGAGCCTTTTCCGCCGGTCGGTGGTGACAGCCTCCCGGCGCTGAACCTCCACCTTCTAGTCGGTGTTCGACATGCCCGGTGGTTTTGCAAGCGGCGCCCTCGGCTTCCTCTGCTTCGGCTGGGTGGCATCGGCAATGGCAGCGTCTGGAGGAGCCGTATACTTGTTCCGTGGCATGGCGGGATGGCGGCCGGATAGTGGGGAGAGGGAGGAGAATGGCGGGAGAAGAGAGCAGAAGGGGGGAATGGAGGGGAAAGCGGAGGATGGGCGGAAAAAAGTGTCATCTCTCGCTGACAGAGCGGACCCACATGCCTTTTTGCTTCAGCCGGCGGTCGGCGCCCCCAGGCGGCCTCCGGGGGCTTGGGTTCGGCTCGGGTTTGCCGGCTATTATTTCAGCCCAAACCGGTGATAAACAAGGTCCTGGGGGCGCGACTGGGCCGATTTTCCGGCGCTAGCGCTAAAAAATGGACTGGGGGACCTGTTGGCGACGCGGCTGGAGATGCTCTTATAATGGATGTTCCAAAGACAATAATAACACACATAACGGACTACAATTATAGTGGATGTTCCAAAAGCTTTTTTAGGGTACCCTCTAATGAATAAGGACCGTCCATTCGCAAAATCAAACGGCCATGACCAACCTGTACTGCTGCAATCAGGTCAACAACATGGCAAGCAGTATTAGTAGCACCGGTCGTTCTCGACCAACCAGTATACATGTTCCGAGGTCAGCTTCTACGATTCACCCCGCGCCGACCCACCCCGCCCGTTGTTCTCATCTACGGACTCTGGTAGAGTTCCGGTGGCCACCGCTGTGCCTCCTCTTTCTTCTCCAGCGTGTCGTTGGTGGAGTGGGCTCTGGTCGAGTTCCGGGCGGTGGTAAACGGGTCCGATACCGACTGGGTCCAGAAGAGGCTCGCTCGGCTAGGGTTCCTCTTCCTTTCCTTCTTGATATATATCGAGACGGCACCGCCGCCTCCTCCAATCCAATCCCCAAACCAGCGCAAGCAACCAACAAACCTCGAAACCCAAGATCTGAGAAGATCAAGGCCATGGCGGGCAAGGACGAAGCTGGGAAGTGGATGCTGAGGCCTTGCAGCGCCGCCAAGTCCACGGAGGCCGGCGACCATGGTTCGGCCAAGTGTATCTTGAGGCCTTGCAGCGCCGCCAGGCCCACGGAGACCGGCGGCCATGGTACGGCGACGCGGTTCCCCTCCAAGAGGAAGGCAGCCGCCGGATCCAGCTACAAGGAGGGCGGCGATTCTTTCGATTCAGACAAGGGGGAGGCTAAGATGGACAAGATGCTTGGGGAGGCGAATCTGCCATCCGCCGTCGCCAATCAGCCGGCCGCAGCACCGCCAGGTCTGACCAAGGGCAAAGTCTGGTTGTCGAAAGCCGAGATCAGGAGCATAGTTGCCCTTAAGCCGGAGAAACTGCCCAGCGCCGATTACCTGGACGATCTGGCAGAGTATTTTCCTCCGGAGTGGATCGAGGAAAGGAAGCGCGCCCACGCTGACAATGCAGAGCTTTTCAAGAAGATGGACGACGATTTCGAAGAGTACCGGCAGCAGGTCATCACGTCTGTGCGGGACAAGGGCTACTTCGAGGTTGATGAAGACTTCATCGCTAACAGAAACAGAGCCAATGAGTTGGTCTCGAACTACAGAGGCGGATTCTCTCGCCTATTCCCGCCAAGTATTGTGCTACCCCGGAGGACAGTATAAGGGATGCAGACGGTTATATCCCATACGTTCCTGACCAAGATGATGCTCTTGTTGAAGATCTTGTGATTGATGGTCAAGTTGTGGTTCTCAAAGATTAGGCTTGAAGACAGAGTGCAGGGCGCCAAATTCAACTCAGAAGATGGCTCGTTTTTATTAATATATGGGTACTATTAGCATATAATTAATCTGTGTTATGATGGATCCTTCCACCCGTCCTTGTTATCTGTCTATGTTATTGGCCCATCTCCTGCTGTGTTATACAGTAGTAGTACTTGGCAATGAACCCAAAACAGTTTTATCGTACACAATCCTGTAATGTCCTTTGCTGCTGCGGGTGACTCCTATGCTAATTTCGTTGCACAACGAACATGGTTTGTGCTCCTATGTTGATTAGTATATTTCTAATATCTCTGTCCGGTAACAATTCGACCTAATATGAAATGTCGTGCACTGCACTTCTGCTGTAAAGTATATTGTTGATGTCTTCTTCTGCTCAACCATGATCACTCGCTCCTGGCCTGTTTCACCATGGCCTACTTCTCCTTCTCGATGTTTGGACGGTTGTCATGTTCTCTTATCTTCTATTGGAAAATGGTAGTTTTTGGAGGTGGATGACATTTACTCAATTTTTGGTGTATATGTTATCTTTCCTTGCGAA